>NW_024884733.1:23302770-23350126 GCF_019232065.1 Centrocercus urophasianus | reverse complement strand
ACACACACACACACACACACACACACACACACACACACACACACACAAAGGTAATCAAACTCTTAACAGTACAGACAAAGCTTGCCAAGTTATATTCAGACTTTGGAAACAATCCACACATTAATAACTGGAAGGCTTGTGTGTGGAAGGAGGCACTGCAGCACCCCGCAATGCACATGAATGATGTTACTGTAATCATTCGTGTCCCATGGGAGAGCAGCTTGCTGCACAGCATGGGCAGGCTGTGAAAGTCCTCACTGATTCCTGTACTTAAAACATGCCCGTAACTGCTGGGTAACATCAGCAAAGTTGCTTTAAAAAAAAAAAAAAAAAAAAAAAAAAAAAAAAAAAGGGACAGGAAAGCACCTAAACTTTAGCAGTCATGGTAGATGAATATTTTTTATTAAGTGGGTTGGGTTTTTTGTTTTGTTTTTAAACAGGAAATCACAATTAAGAAAAACAGAATCAAGGCTTTGCCTACATTGGACATTTGTCCTGAAGTAGCTTAACTCCTTCACAGTAATCACTGCCCCTCTATCATTACAAATGGCAAACTGAGGCTGCACTTCACATTCAGACCATTCCCCAGTGCATTCACTTTCCAAACCAGCAGCAAGCCTTCACCCTATGCATACTCCAGGATGCAGTTAAGTCCAAGCACATTCTTAATTGCACTATGGAGAAGCCAGAAATGCTGTAATACTTTGTGGAAACAGCACACATCTAATAGCTGGCACCTTCAGACCTTTCCAGAGATGTCAGAAAGAAAAATTGAATATATGGATTGCACAGAGTACAGATAAATCCAATCTCCTACAGGAAGTCAGTTCGGTTCACTAAGCTGACAGGAAGAAAGTAAGAGAGCGAACCTGTTTTGGATGCTTTAATGGTGTGAGCTGACGCACGGAGGGATCAGATAAGCACCAAAGCCACCACAAAGAGCGTGGAGTGCACGGCTGCAAATGGAAAATGGGGGAAAAGCAAAACTAGCCATTCTGGCATCAGCAAATAGCGAGGTCAGGCTTCTTGGTGTCGGAATCGTGGCAGCACACGAAGAGGTTCACAAGGCAATGTGTATTTTAGCTTGGTTTCAACCTGTGGTATCCTGAGTATAGAGATAGCCTCCAAGTCTTTTCCTTGGCCTCAGCTGCATCTGCTCCCCAGTGCAGCCTATCAAAGACGTTATTTTTAAGTTGTGGAACAGAATCCTGTATTAAATCAAGTTAAATGAACACAGATTCTCATTTCCCCCACATGCACAACGTGTAGCGCACTAACACAGGGGCATGGATGGTTTCAATTGGCATCTGTTCCTGGTGTAGCTAAGGCCCCAGGACAGGAGCATTCGGTTTCATCAGCAGCACTTTCCCAAGAGCCACAGAAGTACCCCTCTGTCCTTAGAAACACTGCAGAAGTCCAAACAGCTCCAGATATTGACACACTGAATCAGACTAACTCCTCTATACTAAGAAAATGTCTTATCCTGACAAAAGGATGGGTGAATTCCCTTCTGCCTGCAGTTCTCTGGCGGCTTGAGTAGTTATTCTGAAATGGAAGCATTTGTCTGATCCCTCAACACCAACAACCTGTTTGGTAGCACGTGTTACACGGCTGTTACTACCACTTTCCCAGTTTTCACTTCCTATATAAAACTACCGCAGCTGCAGCCCAAGTACTTAGAGGAATCTCCAAGAAGGGCAGTGGAGAAGCAGGCACCGAGCCCCACACACTCTGAGTCCACTGCAGAACTCTTGCCAGCATACACACTTGATCCAACCCTCGTTTTAATGAAGAGTTAATTAGTCATTATTCATCCGCAGCACACTAAGATGACACAGAGCTGAAAGAGACAGCAAACTACTACAGCTGGCAGTCTGAAAGCCCTCCCTACCTTCACTACAGCATACTCTGGACAGCAATGCACCCATTAGCTGTATTTCACAGACCAAAATGAAAGGAAAGATAACATGCCCCAACTTCCTGCCTCGGCATAGAACTACAGCTCTGTTCTCCCCAGTTCACCAGATCCAACTAGGTGACAACTTCAGCCACATCAAGAGACTTCAGGAGAAGCTACACATAGGGTGAGGTGAGCTCTTCCCCAGGAAGCACCAAACCAGGGTCGCCTTGCTTCTTCTGGGAGGGAGGAATAGCAAGCTACTCTACAAACAAAGGAAAGATTACTGTTTATAGAGGAAAGCAAACATCACTTGGAGCATGAAATTGTATTTGCGTGCAAGTGGATACTATTTTTTTCTTTCCTAAAAGATCCTACAGAAGAATTTTGCAGAATAAAACTAATTATACATTTACTACAGTGCCAACCCCACCTCCTGGAAATCAATAAAGCCACTATATACAAAAGGAATGGCGCTCTTCAGCAAACATTTTCCGTAGGTTAGCTGCACAGTAACGCAAGCAAACACAACCTGAATGCTTACAAATTCCAGACAGTTTGTCTAAACGCAGACATAATGAAAACATCTTTTTCTGCACCTCGGTTTCAGTCCTTGCAGATGACTGGCTGGGAGAATTCTATAAATAGCAGAGCTCCACATGAGTTACCATATGAATTCGTTCCAAGGGATTCATTCTCACAGCACTACCTGCAGTCAGGGCGGAGCTGCAGGCCCTGGGTGTAAAAGGTAAAGGCCATTAACCTAAAAATGAATTCATATAGTTAATTAAGCATTTTTGCTTCAGATTTAAAAGTTGCGTTGTTTCCTTCCACAGACAACATACTTCCAAGAATGTCACCCTCCACATGACAATCCACAGCCACTGTAAGGTCCTAAAATAAAGACAGTGTCACAGAGCTTCATGAAGCAGACACTAAAAGCAATG
Organism: Centrocercus urophasianus; assembly: GCF_019232065.1. NCBI lineage: Eukaryota > Metazoa > Chordata > Aves > Galliformes > Phasianidae > Centrocercus > Centrocercus urophasianus. The sequence continues at coordinate 23,347,282 of NW_024884733.1, read as the reverse complement.
ACTTATTCATATCTCATCAGCTAAACTGAAGACAGATGGATGCAACTGCAATACAAATCATAATACATGAACAGAACAAAACCAAGAGAAATTCCAAAGCAACAGAAACGAGCAACAGCCAGCACTATTAACAAGCAAAAAAGTCTGCAAGTGTTAAGATGTTAATTTTCGTCTCTACTAAATTTGAATTTACAGCATTTGTTTGCCAGTCAGTCTTTTATGAAGTTTCCACCGAATACCGCAGTTAACTGCTTTCTGTTAGGCAACATCACAGAACGAACCAGTTTAGCAGTTTGGAAGGTCTGTAGTCCAGCAATTCTTACAGTTGTTTCTTCAAAACCTGGGAGCAATCACTGCTCTCTCTCTGAAATTCAAATGGAAGGAATTTATTCAGGCAAAATAAATATTGGTCTTCACCTATACTGCAATGTTATACCGTGGCTGAATTACAATTTCAACAACTGTGTTCATAAAGCACTGCGATTAATGTTCAGCACAGAACAAACTCTGTATCTGGGTTTAATTACAATGATGAATAAGCCAGACAGAGGCATCGTCCCAGAGCAGTCATGCATTATACTGTCCTGTAGATACCAAAATAATGGAATCTGATGCACTTTGATCTCTTAGATACATCTCCTGCAGCTGTAAAAGAGGGCAAGAGCAGCCAGCCTCATCCAATTCTGCAACATGCGCGCGCTGACTCAGAAGAGATTTGTCTCCCAAACTACTTATGGGAATAAATAAAGCCAGATAAATATTGCTCTGTTTCCTTAGGGCTAGAGTCTGTATACAAATCATTGGGAGTCACATAAAGCAATAGTGGTGAGTGCTGTGGGGAAATTGTATAGTCGGACAGTAGCTCAGTAGGTGCTGGATGGATTCTCTACGCAGATATGTCTGAGTTATAACCTAGTTGGCCATTTCTTTTTAAATTAGTTTTGCCATGTCAAAAGTTAGAACACGGGATTCTGTGAAACTGGAAATATCTGACAAAAATCAACAGTTTAATTGAGGCTGCAGGACAACTGATTCCCTGCCTTTGTCCAAAACAGCACCAAATGTTTGGTTGGGTTTTTGGTTTTTTTTTTTTTGTTTTGTATTTTTGCATACACTGGATGTTTGTGCAGCTTCATTACATTTTATTAGTCATAAAACAGGCATTTCCTTGATGCTCCTAAGACTTGTCTTTGCAGTCCAAATTCTAATGGCACACGGGCTTAGTCTGAAAAACTCAGCCAGCTGAGATTCATCTTTGAAGACAAGGCCATCTCCGCATGGTTATTTGGCCTTTGAGTTCAAGGAACAAAGTACAGCGATTGCTGCTGAGCTGTGCCTCCACACATACCCACTGCTCCAGGTGGGGAAAAAGTAAGAAGGTCACAAAGGCCGCTCTGGTGACCAAAGAAACACAATCCCAGGAAACAAGACTCAGTGCCACAAGGACAGCAGCCCACGCATTCATTGCTGCACGCTGGGACTACAAGAACTGATTTTCCTGAGTCACAGTTTCTCCCGTTCCTCCCCCAGTTTCAGTCCTCCCCCAGGCAGCACAGGTCTACATCACCTCGAGACCAAGCCAGTGGCTGAACACAGGCAGGATGTGAATGCTCACCAATCAAACCAGCCTTCAGTATGGTTCCATATGTGCATGTGTGTGAGGCAGGGAGCGTGTGCGAGATTTCTGACGGCTCAGCAGAAACATCCAGTGCAATAAACCAGCTGGTTGTGATTTGGCTGACGCAAGTGTGGTTGAAAGGAAAGCTCTTTCATCTTCTCCTCCAGTTGCTGCATGCATCTGCTGTTTGCCCATGCTGCTGCTCAGGGACCGTGGCCACCAGCATTCTAACTTTCTTTTTCGTTGTTGAGAAACGGCGCAGCCAACAGGGATTCCTACAGAGGGCTGGTAAATGAAACAACCACTCTCTACAACTCCGTGGTCTCTTGGAAATTGTTTCATTAGCTCATAGGAAAGTCACAGTTGGTTTGCTTTAGTCCCTTCCACAAACCATTATCTCTTCAGAACACAGAACTAGCTTATTTTCCGTGGTTCTAAAACTCAACTCCAGATGTACAGTTAGTAACATCAGTACCAGTAACATGCACCAATGAACCAGATGCACATCCAGGAACCTTCCATGATACAAGGTGGTCCTGGGTTTGGGGAGGGCTGGATGGTCTGTTAGGATTGGCTCGCCTCAAAGAACACTAGCTCCCCAGATAATGAAGATTCATTATCCTGATTAGGCAAGATTTCTTATTACCGTCTCCACTGCCTCTTCATTTCTCCTAATTGAGCATCTGGAAGCATCTGCTCTGCCAAACAAATCCTAAATTATCAGATTCCACAACAGATTTTAAGAGATATCTCGTCTTAAACTGATCTTCTGATAAAGCTCCCTCTCCACAGCAGATAATTTGTTGCAAATTCCTGCAGAGGTTCATTTTGTAACGGCAGAATACCATTTTATTAAAATCAAATTATTGCAGAACACTTTACAAACATGAATTAATTTACTACGCATGTCTGCACTAAAGATAAGCTTTATTACTCCTCATTTTACAGACGAGGAAACCAAAGCACAGAGCAGTTATGCGATTTGCCAAAAGTTACAAGCTAAACGTCAAACTGAACGAACTAAGAACAACCACAGCTTATGCCAGGCTGCTCAAGCGACTTATGTTTTTATTATCCCAAGTCTCTGTTTCAGCCAGCAGGAAGCTGCACGCCAGCTCCAGCAGTGCCCACCACGGGGCTGTATGGGAACTAGCTCTGCCGGGCCGTGTTGCTGCTGCAGGCAGCCAGAAGGCTGGCAGAACCATACAGCAGATAATCATCTTCCAAGAACACGTATCTACCTGCATATCTCACTGATGAGACTTCCATGGCATCTCGGCAATTTTTTCATGCAATCTCAACCTCAACTGGAGCTTGTTTTGCCTTTTATAGTCAAAAAACGGCTAGCTTTCTTTCACAGCATCCCTAAAAACCTGCTCATTTTGAAATTTTTTGGTCTCTTAGGAACACTTTCATTAGCTCACAGAAAAGTCACGGCTGATTTGCTTTAGTCCGTTCCACAGACCATTAACTCCTCAAAATATAAATAGGTTTCTGTGCACATCTGTGGGGTGGCAACAGTAAGGCTGAGCACAAAGGCTGGAAGATACAAGTCTGTCACAAGCAAGCAGCGTTATTTTTATCTTCTTGACCTTATATTCCACAACCTGTTTAACTAGAGATGTTGAAAGGGTCAATGTCAGTGTTCATTAAGCCAAGCTTCCTTCCTTTATTGAAGGGATGAAGAGTGTCACAGCAGACAGCGACAGACCTTGCGTAAAACCTCAGTATAACTTTGCCATTTCTTGGAGAAATGCATGCAGTGGATCAACCAGGATTCTGTCAAATGAGCTTATGAACTCCCTCTCTTCTTTTCAAAACACCTATTGCAAAACCTTTTGGTCAAAATGGCTAGGGACAGGTTTTCACCCATTGCTGACTCAACAGCAAGGAATTCCAATATTCAGCCAAAATTCATAAAGTACAATTTATAACAGGGTAACTTCAATATTATGCCATAAAAGTTACCTACCTTTAAGACACTATCTGGTATCCTTTGTCTACAGGCTCTTCTTCCTTCCCCTCCTTCCAGCAGCTTTTTTCACCAACAAGGTGAAGCCAGCACCAACCAGCCAGCCTGATGCCACAACCAACATGCATTAAGACAGCAAATACAGGTGCACTTTTTTTTTTTTTAAAGTAACTATTACCTACAAAGGAATTTACCTATGGCACCCCAGAAAACTTGACTTCCTCTTCTCGCTGAAGCTGATCATCACCCGTGCGCATGGTGCCAGAAGGCCCCACACAAACAGACACTCTTGCCTGCAGCCCTTTCCCAGCTCCATCACAAAGAGGAGCAGTGAGGTGAAGCACTATTTCAGTTCAGATCCACAAATGCAACTGCAATTCATGCATGCCTGCAGCACAACATGAAGGACAAGACCTGCATGTGCAGTTGTTAATACACTCATTTCTCTTACATAGAATGGCTATAGTTGGTTTGGGCCTTGGTTTTGCTCCTCCCATGGCTCGCAGCACTCAGCATGCAGCATCTTTCTCACTGCAACTTTCCTCCTCTTACACTGTCCCAACATACCCCAACAGTTCCAGCTTCACACAGCCACACAGAGAGCAGAACGTTACGCCGCTGGGATTGCTCTCACAAAATATATGCTATCACTGATGACAAATAGCTCATTTGTGGCCCAAGAGAATTTTGCACACATTTCTGTGAATAGGTGCAACTGCTATAACAGAATGAATTGGGATTGCAACATTTAACCATATCAATTACCATACCTTTGAGAGGACAGCATCAGAACACCTGTGTATTAGTTAAGTCATAACATAAGTCATGACAAGGCAATCATAAAAACTTTGTGGTCTGTTGAGCAAAATACACCCAACACGCACATACACGGTGGCAAGTCTCACACAAATGCAGCAGACTATATCAAGGACAGCCAATGACTGTTCAAACAGAGGACTTTCTCACGAAAGGAACACTCCACCAAGGCTGCAGGACCAGCAGGGCACTGCACAGAGATCCAGGCACAGGCAGAAGGAAGCCCAGCAGCACAGACGGATCAGGACAAGAGCACAGTGAACACCAACGATGCCCACAGAGCAGGCTGGAGGAGGCCACTGCTGCAACTTCAATTTAAAAGAAGCCACAAGATATCCCAAATTGCATTTTCAAAACCTGCTGCTGCCAACAGCTTTTGCAAGTTTATGGGCACACTGTGTTGTCTTCAGCTCATGTCTGTGATCTCTCACCTCATTTTGTGCCTGCTACCTAATCAAGCAACTACCCAGGTAGGAAGGTTTTAAATGCCGCCTTCAAATAAAAAACAAAATTAAAAAATATATATATATATATCCACTGAAATACTGTATCAAGGCCCTGAAGACAAACAGGGCGGTACAGAGCACCAGAGCTGGCTTCAGGTCTTCCCAGATAAAGGAAGAACATATTTCAGCAGCCTGTCCTCCACATCAACATTTCAAACGTGCTCCTCTGAGCACAGGGTCGATGCTGAGAACAGGCACTTGTCACACTTGTAGCTTACTTGTTCAGCCAGTGTTGTATGTCTTTTTAAAAAGATCTCAGCATGTATTGTTCACAGCACTACCTTTAAGAAACCCAAGAAGAAAAGATGGATTCCAGACTTCACTGAATAAAATTCAAAGTTCGGTAAATTCAGAAATTATTTTCTGCAGCTGTTAAGGAATTACAGAAGAAGAGAAATACGAGACAAGGGCTGAGAGGAGTGGCACATCTGTTCTGCAAAATAACATCGTTGCAAAGAACTACTAGAGGCAAGAGAAACTGGGTAAAAACAGAGTTCTGCAGACAAAGCAGCAGAAGGCATATTGCCAACAGATGGCAAAGTAGTCAAAGGTGGAACAGAAAAATGAGCCTGAAAGTACACTCAATTTTGAGGACTTCAGGAGAAAGAAAGAAAAAGAAAAAAAAAAGAAAAAAAAACACTAACTCTTTCCTAAGCAGATTCACTAGTTTGTAATGGAGTTGCATGTGCTCAGCACTTGGAAAAACAGTTGTAATTTCAGGAGTCTAAAATGGAGGCAGCCAAAACCAGCATGCCTACGAAAATGCTGGTCAACTGTCAGTACAACTTCCTTCCCCACACACAAACACACGCTTTTCTCTGTGTGTTTTAATTATGTCCCATGTTAGCCCTTAAGCTTGATGCACTGGAAAACAGCTGCTGTTTTAACGGATCACTTTTTCATGAGTTTGGATAGCTATTTAAGCTATCCCATGTAGCTTACAGAACATTGACAAGGGGCAGGTATATGCAGAGCCTCTGAAGGGAAGGTATATTCCTCATTATTCCATGTGTCTGTACTGACAATCCAATTTTCAGTTCAACTTTTAGAAGCAGGGAATTTTATACAGCAGGTTCAGTACCACTCACTGATAAAAAGGAAATCAGCATGCAACAATAAAGAGATTATTGGGTGCATATTTTGCAGTTACAAGTGAACACCTTAAAAATGATTACTTAACCAGATTCCCATATGGACACCCACAGCACAAGCATGCCAAAACACAGAAAGTATTTTGAACATCAAGATAGCACAGACATTAGCTCAAAGAGACACGCAAGACCTTGTCTACAAGGCTGCACCTAGCCCAGCAAGCTTCCTTTGCTCTGCTTGTTTGCATACCTTGCAAGAGCGGCTCAGGAAGTTTGCACATCGTTGCTGCAAACCCAAAGGAAGCAAACCCAAATGTGGCCATTTTATGGCTGAGGTTCCAGCAGCTCGATTTTAAGTTGTTAATCATCCACAGCTCCCCGTGCACGGCGCTAGGTGCCACAAACAAGTTATCGTATCAAACTTACTTCATCCTCTTCCTTGCTTTCCATTCTCTGCAGGTCTGCGTGTTCTCACACATGCTAATTCTCATTCAAACATTTTGGAAAGTATTTATCACACATAAGGACAAAAAACCTGTTTCCCTTTCTAACAGTGAATCTGAGCTGTGATCTGGAACTTAAAATGAGACCATGACATCCTGCTGCCACTACAGCAATAACGGAGCTCCAGGAGCTCCCCAATTCAGTGCTTAACTTGCACATCTTTTGGCCCTAAAACAATTCAAAGTTACAAACCCCTTCAACCTCAAAGCACGTGAATTGTGAAATACTGCACAGTATGAAGGTGAAGGTCTTTTGTCATCACAAACCACTGCACTTTTTGACTATGTGACAGAACACCCCTTACAGTGAGTGTGTGGGAACTGCTGAGATCAGCGCATGGGGTTTGGGACAGCTGAATGCCTGCATGCACACCACCACACGCTGGGGAGTTTTGCTATGAACTCACATGGTAACAAGTGTCTGCAAGTTTGCTTATTTTACTGTCTACTGTGCTCTCAGTCAACCATTCACACTTACGTACAAGAAGTTCTTCGTTTAGAATTTTTAAAAAAAGCACGAGCAACTGAGGAAGAGTACTTATCCACCACTGAAGTCAACAGGAGAAGGCCTGCACAGTGCGATTTCTCAACTCCTGCAAGAGCCAACAGGTTGTTTTCCATGGCAAAAAAAACAACAAGCAACCAAAGTCTTCCCAGAAAGCACAGCTGTGAATACAGCCACCAGCACAGACAGTAATAAGTATGTTACAGCAAGAACACAGTGCTTCCCAAACAATTGGGACACACAGTTGTCCCAAACAAGGGACAATAAGGATTGGCTTAGAACATCACCTTTCGAAAACCTTGACACCAAGCATTTTCATTTAATGGACTTGTGCAGACTCTGCTAAGAAGTCAGAAAAAAAAATAATAACCCATCTTAGGAAATGTGTTCTGTCATTAAGTACTCACACAAAGCAAGCAGCTTTGCACAGCCCGGCAGTCCCAGCATGGTTCCACTGCACCACCAAAGGCTGCTGTGCCTGTGTCTCCTCCTGAACAACCCAGGGACCTCCTGTCACAGCTGGTGTTTCTTTGATTGTTGAGTATCACAGGTTACGCGTCTACCCTGCTAAATACTTTCTGCAGTTTTGTTAATTGTACATTAAGGTCTGCAACTCCTGCATGACTCCCTCCCTAAGGAGCGCTCAGGCCACCCCGCAGGATTTATCTGAGCCTGTCACTGTCACAGATCCCTTCAGACAGGGCTCATGTCCTGCTCAGAGCCACGTACGTTTCCTCTTCGGGGATGGAGACAAAGCAGGGGACAAACGCAGCCCTGAGTTCCGAGCCCTCCTTTCGGGGGCCACCACAGCGCAGAGCTCAGGACTGGGCCGCGCCGGGACCCCACGGCTGCGAGGACGTGACAGAACACCCGGCGTTTTTCCCCAGCCCGTCATCAGACGTAAATTTACATATCCCCTGCAGACAGAAGACCAAACAGCCCTTCCTGGAACCCCACGCAGCTGAAAGAAACAGCATCTCCGGCAGCACAAAAGTTACTCCGGTTCAGCCGCTGCCGGAGCGCCGCAGACAAAGCCGGGCATCGCCGAGCGCGCGGCCTCCGGAGCACCGAGAGCGGCACAGACAGTGATGTCACCGCGCGACAACAACAAAGGAAGCGGCACGGCTGGAAACTCGGCGCCTTCCCCTTCTGTTTTCAACCCAAATCCGGAGACGACCGCGGCGGCTCCGACCCCGGGGCGGACCCTGACTCCCTCCGCCGTCTCCGGCTTCGTATCCCCCACGGTCCGCGCGGCCCCGCGCCGAGACCGGGGAAACAAAGCGGCGCTCCTCGCGCCGCGGCCGGGACCCTCTGCTCGGTGCCCCGCGGGGCCGGACGCAGCGCAGCGCTCCGGGGGCTCCTCCGGGCTCTTCCCCGCCCCCCCGGCCCGGCCGCTCTCCGTCCCCGTCCCCTCGGGCTACGCCGCGTCGCTCCCCGCCCCCTCCCGTACCTGATATGGCGGCGGCGGCTCCTGATCCGGCTCGGCCCCGTCCCCGTAGCTGGCCCGGTCCGATTGGGACTCGTGGAGCAGCGAGATGTCATCCGAGGTGGGGGACTTGAGGCAGTTCCCCATTTTCCTCCCCCCCCGAGGAGCGGAACGTCCCCTCCGCCTCCTCCCCTCCTCACAACGGAGGGCTCCGCACCCTCAGCCGCCGCGCAGCGCGCAGCCCGCAGCCGCCCCGCCGGGGAGGCTCATGCCAGCCAGCCCGGCCCTAAGCGGCTTAGCGGCAGCGCGGCCGCCTCCTCGCGCCGCCCGCTCTCCGCCCCGAGCCGTAGGGCGGCGGGACCGGGCTGGGCTCGGCTCCCGCCAAGGAGCGGTGGAGCAGCGGAGCTCAGGTGGGGTCCGCCCGCCCCGCGGCAGCCCGGCACCGTTCCGCTTCCCGGTCACCGGCTTTCTGCGCACTGGGCTTTGTCGCGCAGGCCGCCCCGGCTCCTCCTCTCACTCCGCCCCGCCGGGATCGCGCATGCAGGGCCCGGCGGCACCGCGCTCGGCGGACGGGAGCCGTGCCCGCCCCGGCGCGCTGAGGCGAGGCCGGCGGCCTCCGGCCCCGAAGCGATCGGCCGTGTGCCCCACGGCCCCACCTCGCGGCTGTTGGTGTGCAGAAGGGGCCTGGTGTCTGACCCCGGGGGCGGAGCTGTGCCGGAGGCCGAAGTTCTTGCCCCGCGCTGGGCCCCGGCTGCGGCTCGGTGTAGAGGCCCGGCAGAGCCTGTTTTGTGCTCGGAGGCCGGGAGGAGCTGTGCGCGGAGACTGCGCGGAGACGGCGGCGGGCGCTGCTCGTGCCGCTCTGCGCTCCCGAAGGCCTTCGAGGTGACGAGAGTTACAGCAAATACATCGTTTATTTAACGGGGTATTCACATTCTCCGTTAAGAAATTAAGCTTTCAAAATGAAATATAGCTGTATGTACAGCACAAAAGGTCAGCACCCCTCTCCCAGCATAACCGCGCCGACACAGCATGAGGCAAACACGTCTTTCAGGGCAGATTCAAGGGTTTCTTCCAGTATAAATCCTCACAGCACCCTGCTGCCCTTCAGATTCAGGCCACTGAATATATCCAAAAATCAATTTCTCATTACTAGTCCTAGGCAAATTCAACACAGGTAGCAGCAACTAGAAATCAGGTCCTGCAGCAATGCAGCACGGCCAGCTTTAATCAAGAGTGCCTCAGCTGATCTGTGTCAGGCCTGATGAGCACAGAGCTCCCATCTGAGCTCACTGTCTCTAAGCCAGCTGCCCAGCAGAAGGTTTTTGGCTGTACCATCTCTGCTCAGACCTCTGAGATGCCCTGTAGTGCTTGGAGGATGGGGAGCTGTGCTGCTGCTTGTTACCCACGTGAGCTCCTCCTTGAGGATTTCCTTTTATTATTGTGCGAGAGTTTTGTTTTGCTGTTTGTCATTAGATGGCTTAAGTGCTTTCAGTATGAAATCTATAGTAAAGGAGAAGATATTACTGCTTCTTATGGAGCTTGGAAAAGGTATTTCCAAGAAGCTAGAAGTAGCTCTGGAGTTGTGAGTGTTGCTTGTGATGGAAACACTTTGCAACATTGTGCTGTAACTGACAATGACCACTGTACAGGGTGTGGGTGTTTATCACAGGAGCATGTTGACTCGCTTAATAGGAGAATTAAGAAGGTAAGCAGTGGCTGGAGAGGAGTTACTGCCTCTCCCAGGAGCAGCTTCAAGGTGAGAGCAATGTCAGAGCTGCTGCTGGAGGATCCTGTGGTGGGTTATGGGGACAGTTGGAGGTCCTTCAGCTGCGCAGTGGTGGCACTGCTGACAAGGTAACAGGCAATGAGAAGGATATCTTTATTCTACTGCTGTTTCTGCTTTTATCATAAAATCATTAAGGTTGGAAAAGGCCTAATCCACAAGTCCAACCCCAACCTGACCTCCTATGCCCAATATGTCCCTCAGTCCTACAGCTCCACGGTTCTCAAACATCCCCAGGAATGGTGACTGTACCACCTTCTTGGGCAGCCTGTGTCAGTGCATCACCACTCTTTCTGAGAAGAAATTGTTCCTAATATCTAACCCTGGTGCTGTTTAAGGTTATTTCTCTCTCTCTCTCTCTCTCTCTCTCTCTGCAGAGCTTCAGTGCATGTAGTTGCTGTTGCTCCATGTAGGCCGAGTAGCTTTAAATGAGGAAGAGCAATTAGCAGTCATTACTGAGCTCTTGGAAGAGTTAAGCCACTTGTTTTTCCAGGCCATTTACTGCTGTCATGTCAGGTAGGTGGCTAATAGCAGCTGGGCACCATCAGGTCACAAATTGAAAAGTGATCTGGAAGATGGAGAGTGGAAATAATTCTTCTGTTCACAAATGCAGAAAGAGCGTGGGTTTTCTGTATCCCTGTACCTGCTGTGGGGTTACTGTGAGGCCACTAGTTTTCTACCACTTTTATTTTCCTTTTGCAGCTTGGGGGTAAGAAAGCAGTCAAAAAGCTTTTCTAAGCAGAAGTTGGTTGTCCTTAGTGTTCAGTAGCTGTTTGGTGGGAGCCTTTCTTTAGAGACCCTATGACCTGTTCCCACTGTTTTTCAGTATTAAGCTGCAAAACCTGGAACAGATCTGGCTAGCTTTGTAGTACTGGCTTTCTATAGATATTATTTTTAAGTTCATGGGCTGCTTGAAAGGATCTGCTTTTGTGGCAATAGACACACAAGTGACCTTTGTACGTGTAGAATGGCAGAGGTGAATATGGGCCAAAACAACACATTTCTGTGCTGTTTGTTCTGCACAGACTTGGAAGCTCCCAAGTAAATTTTTTACATGGTCCTTTTTTTTTTTTTTTTTTTTTTTAGAAGACCTGCAGGTACATTTGCCCTGTTCCAGCAGAACTGTAGGGGAATTTGACTATTGTCTTCATTTGTTGTTTTTTGTTTTTGTTTTTTTTACTTTTATTTCCCCCTTTGTTTGAGGAACAATTCTGAAATTTCAGCTTGTTGAGTCTTAAAATGATCACACAGGTGCAATTGAATGTTTTATTTTGGAGAGTTTTGATAGTAAAGGAGACATATTATGTAACAGTGTGTTCTTAAGGCTCATAGGAGCTCACTGGAGATTGAGCTACCTTACCAAAAAATTCCAGACATGTTTTTGGAGTTAAAAATCTGAAAACACTGAAGACCTGAAGGAACTTTCTTCTTAACAGTTTCTCTACAAAGCTGACATCATAAGTTGCCTCGTTTAGAGGTAAAAGACCTGGTTAATTTTATGTGACCCATTGTTGTGTTATTGATGAGAAACATTTTGTGCTCCCCAGAAGTTTCTGAAAGACCTTTTGTATCAGCAGGGAATATGTTCTTTCCTTCCTTTTCTTCCATCAGCCTAATCTTCCTAGCATTTTTCATCTCTTATTATGTCTTATCTTTCTGCTGGATAAGATTATTTTATCAATTCATATATAGAAGCCCAGTTGACTTCTGGATGAATGGAGTGGCATGGAAAGTTTCAAAGATAGCACTGTTTGCTCAGGTAATGGTGGTGAATAGATACGTTATTTTAGGACTTTTTCCTGGGGGGGGAAAAAAAAGTATACATTTGAAGAAGTAAATGATGTTCTTCTATTATTCATGTGAATCTGATTGTGAGAATGACCTAATTAATGAATTAATTTGCTTGGGTTTAAAGAACACAGTGTCTTCTAAAATGCTTGATTGCTTTCAGTTCTGTTGCTATTTTAGCTGAACCATGGCCATCTCTCAGTGTATATTATAATTGTTTATTGTTTTTCAAGGGAGACCAAATGCAGCATAATAAAGTAAGTAAAATAGTGATATATTTCCCTTTCATTTTGTGATGCAGCATTTTGCTCGTTTCTAAAAACAACCTTCAACTTAGAGAATCCTGGTATCGCAAATATCACTTAGATTAATCTATCCTAAAGATAAAGCTTGATAGGGATGTGTTTCCCATCACTGAAATAAGTTGCCTTTTACAATAACTCATTTCCCCAAATCCAAGATGTTTTATCTCCAAAGAGTGCCACGTACTCTTTGCCGTACCCACGCTGTATGTCACAAAGGGGAAAAGAAGACTAAAAAGAATATACCACACAAAAGCCACTGAAGTAACCACCATACAAAGGTAACCTCTTCTAAAAAATCCCATCACCCAGCTCATATAAATTTTGCGTAGGAGTCAATCTTCCTTGTTCCTCAGTGTAACACACAGGCTCAACTGCAGGAGTGATCAGAGACCTAGAAAACATGATCTGAGAGGAGAGACTGAAAGAATTGGGGTTGTTTAGTCTAAAGGAGAGGAATGTGTTGGGAAAAGTGATAATGATCTTCAAAAATATAGAAGGTTTCTGCAGAGAGAAGGAATAATTTGTTCTTCCTGTTCAGCAGATCTAGGGCAAGAGGTAATGGACTCAGAGCTTTAAGGTAGACATTAGGAAATTATTTCAAACTGCAAAGGCAGTTTAGCACTGGAAGTTATTACCCGGGAATCTCACTTACTGAAGGTTTTGGAAAAGCAGGTTAGGCCAAATGTCCCAGTACTGTCTTCAGATGAGGCAGATGATATGCAGATAACCTCAAGAAGCTTCAAACTGTTTTGTGTTGTTTAATTTCTTTTGAATAATGTACCACAGATGTACTACTGCTGTAATGTTTTAATTCTCACTCTGCCTTTTGTCTTCAGAAAATTCCAGTAAGAAAGCATGGAGGTAGATAGATGTGGGGAGTGGAACAGGTCATGAAGTTCCCAGTAGCGAAGTATTAAGGAGTCACAGTCACTGCAGGGTGACTGTTTTGCTTGAATGGGAGTGACTTGCTGTATTTCTGCATGATGGGCCTTGGGTGGCTTGAGTAGTGGGCTGCTGTAGTAGGCGTGCAGAGTCAGAAAGCCTGTTTCGAATTACCTTTTAAGCTTCAATTCAATCACAGGGGTGGTCTATCTTCGCTTTTTGCTGTGAGTACTCCCTGAATTCTCAAGCAGCAAAGCTCTGTGCAGAGCTCACCAGGGGCCGTCGTGCTTATCGTCAAGTGCCACGGGTTGCAGGGCACTCTGCCTGGACGTGTCTGAATGCTGCAACTCCTGCAAGAATCTCTGGAAAACAACCACACCACACAGAAAATAGGAATGATCATCAAGGAAGTCTTCCTGATTTCTCTTGTTCTATGAAAAGGGGTGAGAGAGGATAGCCATATGGTCCCGTTTAATTTTGGTTGGGTGGAGATTCCTCTAAGACATAGAAAGTCTCAATTGTTTAAGCTGGCTTATCTGAGGCCTACTTTTTAGCAGAACTAATCATGTGTTGATTAAGTAAACACTTCACACAAAGCAAAACAAGGGAGCAAAAGGTACTGTAAGACTAGTCCTAGTTCGTAACAGCAGCATTTTTCCCTCCCCCAGTTAAGTTTACAGAAATTATGGACTCTGTGGAGTGAGTTATTCTAACTTCTGCTGGAATTGCCATCTTCACAGTACCATCCTCTAAAAGTGACGTTGCAAACCTCTTTGGAAGGTCATATATTAGGCTGTATACTGACTTTGTTCTGTTGTCCCGGAACAACAGACACTTTATTTGGTGTTTCAGACTACACACTTTTGTGGAAAATCTCATGAAGAAGCTCTGAAGGATGCAGGATGATTGTCCTGGTGCTCAACGCAGAGGCTCAGGTCAAGGTGAAGCCACTTGCTGCTGTTCTCATGCTTTTACCCATGAGATGTGAAGTGGGATTCCTTTTGTGAATACTGTTACTGTGCCACAATTTATAAGCATGGTGTAGTAGTGTTCTGTTGGCTGGGGTGCCACCCATAGCTTTTGCATTAGAATCTTAAATATGGATGCAGAGATCCCTGTTGTAGAAGCCCCATCTTGTGGACAACCAATCAATGACTACTTCAGCACTACGAAGATTCAAAATACTTAGAAAAGTTGAGGCTAATTTTGAAGACTTTTGCAATAAACTGCAATGTCTTCGGTCTGCTGGACAGTGTGCAAACATTCATGTGCAAAACTGGCATTTGCAGATGTTTCCACAGGTAAGTAAGAGTGAATTACAGAGAGAAGGCAAACAGAGATGGAGACAAGAATTTGTTGCCAGAATTCTATTTTAAGACTAATTTTGCTGAAGTGCTGCTGAGCCTGAATCCTGCACTGAATTCCCAGAATGGTTTCCTGTAGCAACTTGTGTAATACACGTTAGTGTCTGGCTGACAAAATCACATGAGGGCAGAAGAACATTGTTTGAAAAGCTTGTTCAGACAAAAAGAATAGCAAAGACTGCATGGAAACTGAACCTGGAAAGTTTGGGAATATCCTTCAAGGAATGCCTTTTTTCAGCACAAAATAATCAAAAAGGGAAAGCAACCCAGAGTCAATGAGCCAACATACATGGTATAAAAAGTATTGGGAAGGGGAGGAAAAATGTGAAAGTAATCCCTAATATAAACTGTTTTCAGGTGCAAGTGTGACTAGTAGAATATACTATATATAATTGTGCATAGTACGTTCAATTACACAGAATTCTTATATATTTAAATATATAATTCGGGTACATTTTGAAGAAATTATGCTAATATATAATATCTAATTTTCCATTCAATAACAGTAAAGATTGTAATAAAATAGCCAGAAAGTATAGCGACATCTAGGGAAAGCTTAGCAGAAGTGCCTCCTTGCTGTAACCTAGCTCCATTTCTACTCATAAGGTTGGCATTTGACAGATGCAGTGTATTAAAAACGGAAGATTAATTGCAGGAATTTGTGGAGTTCTGTGCATTCCTTCTTGCACTATTAGGTTTTATCAAGAAAATATAAGATGATAATCTCAAGCGTAAATTTGGAGAAATACACACACATCTTCTGCCAGTGTTTATAGAGTTTACTTGAAAGGAAATTAAGAGGTGTGACTGGAAATCATTACTTTGTGGAGATGGGTATCATGGCTCATAAATGAATGCACATGTAGGTCACGTTAAAGAAATAAGGATGAAAATTCATTTTACTGCACACACTTCTGTAAATATTGAATTTGGGTGCCTCTAGCCTTTGTAGATATTTAATCTTTTTGCATATTAAGTTTTTATTGTTCTCAAACTGTTGATGATGTTGATATTCCTAGTGATTTGCAATAAAGATTTGCAATGGTGTTAGGGAAATTTACATCATTTGAAAGCAAAGCTTGGTGTGTTACGTTGCTACACAAATACATGCAGTTGAACTGAGAGCTTGGTATGTAATTTTAGCATTTTCAACAGTGTGGGTTTTTGCAGCCGGGTGGCATGCGATTTGTTTAGGCATTCAACTGCCACTTCTGTTTGATTTTGTTTGCTATCTATCATACATTTCTCTTTATACCAAGTTATTAACTTTTTAATAATAGTTACATTCCATATATTTGGCTGCAGATTAATAGAAAAGACTGATCTTGCCTTAAAACTCTAAGAAGAAAGTTCAGTTTGTCAGTCACAACTCCAGAAAGAGCTTCTGGTTTAACAAGAGCGCAGGTCATGTGTTTGCATGAAGCAATGTGCTCAAATTGTATCTCTTAATAGGTGATAAGTTACAACACCATCTCATTTGCCAGACTTCAGTTATAGGGCAGGTAGGTGTTACACGCCTTCTATCTCTTTTTCAGCATGTTAAGAGGCAGAAATGGAGAGGGAAGAGAAGGAGGAAGGGAAATTTTCACCTAGAGAAGGTGAAAAGTCCACCACATAGCCTTTGCAATGCTATGGATCGATGGCATAAGATGCCTTACTAATTTTTTTAATGGTCTGAAACAACAGATGCTTTTACTGGAGAGTCTACATTATAATATCTCCTTTATTCTGGGGAAAAGAGGGGGGAAAAAAAAAAAGAAACACACAAGCATAATGTTTATATTACACACTCACCTTGGACTTTGCTTAAGTAAGGACGGTGTCATTCAGAGCTAGTGTTCTATGAAGAGTTCAAGGGGACAGAGGGAAGGAACTCTTGCATGGCTCAGTGCTGCAGCATTGGATGTTGAAAGCATTGCCTTCCCTTGGCACTGATTAACTAGCATGTAAGAAGGGATTTTCACTGAGCTTCTAATGCAAAATGTTTCAGAGGAGCTGAATTTTATGTACAAGCAAAGAGAAAAAGCTATGTCAGCAGAATCATGAAGAAGCGGGTGCCTAACTCCACTGCGCTTTGGTTTTCTCTCTTTCCCTCAGAAAGAAAAGAACAAAGCTAGGAGGCTTGCAGCCCCAAATCTGACCCCGTGTGTGGAAGATAGTTGATTGATCTTCTTTAAAAGACAAGCACCTGTTTACAAACTCACCAGAGCAAATCCTTCATTCTGAAACATTGTTGACAAGGCATTGTTTCGGTTTTACAATTAACTTCTGCAAGGATACGGCGCTGTAGGAACGATTAAAGAGCAACGTTGATGGTATTTTAATGTCTTACCAGAAAAATGATAAGGAGTCCGTTGCTTATGTTTGTGTGTCTGATGTCAGCCCGTTACAGAGCCACACCTGTGCTGTCTGCCTCGTGTGCCTTCCCCTGCCAGCACTGGCCCCTTCTCTGGAGCCATGCAGCTGCTGCGTACTGCTGTAGCTGTGCTGCCCCTTGCAGATGTCACCACCATGGGGTCCGTGTCCCCCAGATTTTGAGCCTGCGTATGTACAGGTCAGAGAGGTGAGCAGAAGGAAAGGCTCCTGCCATCTCCAAAGGCATCTTGAAACTCTTCTGACTGCCATCCAAAAGGTTTTGTAATTCTACAGTTCCTGGTGGTAAGACATGTTTTCTGCTATTAGTGTCAGGAATGTTTCTAAATGGTATCAGCTATTAATCACTATCACAGCTTCTAATTCTGGTCTTCTGTTTCAAATCTTCCCCCGTTCAATCTGAACCGAAAGTTAATGCCCGCTGGCTGATCTCCAGCACGTGTCTGCACAGAACGACTGTTGCCTTTAGCTGGTGGAGAGATCAAGGCTTGAACTGACAAAAGACATCTGTATCTTGGAAAACAAATTAATGTTTATGTTTTAATTTATAAGTTCCTGGCTCTTTTATAGTTCCTGTTTTTCAAGTAATATCTCTTTGGATCCCTGGCTGATGGAGAGTCAAAATGGAAAGGACCCATGAGAGAATTATCACAATATAACATCTGGTCTGCATTGGAAAAAGCTGAGAAAGATATTCAACATCTTTGAGACTACGAGGCAGTTATGAGGCTCTTTAAAGTCAGTCTGTGAAATACTGTGCAGGTTGTGGCCACCTGGGCCAATCTCATGTTGTTTTGGGAAGAGCTACTCTGCTTCCTAGCATCTGAATTTTAATCTCACTTCAGCATGTGTATGGAAGAGCTGGGAGTAATATGAGAGGTAGTTGTTTTTTGTAATGTCAATCTGATTCCCTGCACTGTCTCATTATATTGTGATTTTTCCATTTCTCCCAATTTCCTTTTGGGCACATGAGCTGAAGAGTCAAAAGGCTTTCCCAGGGTTTTTCAGCATGACTTTGTAGGTGTTTTTACCAGGAAAAAAGGATGTCAAGGATTCTGATTTTCTATATTTTCAGAGGAATATTTTGTGTCCTGTTTTAAGTTTGATTCCAGGAGGCAAAAGGACATTAACTAGCTGATGAATTAGTGTCTCACTTGAGCAAAGAGTTTTGCTGTACCAAATAATTGGTGTTCTTTAGTAACAGACTGTGAGAAACACAGAGAAATCACGGACCAAGCACCAGTGAAATTCAGAAAGAACAAACTCCTTCCAGCACATGGAAATTTAGTCCCTTAAGTCGTCAAGGCTCATGCAGAACAGAAACAATTTGACATGTATAACAAGAAACACTGAAAGTTGTTGGCCAAACAAAGACGTATACTGCAGATGGAAAAGCTGATGAAAATTGTTTATAGTTGAGGAACTACATGTAGATTTTTCAAGGAGGTTGTGCTCTTTCTTGCCAAGACAAACAAATCTGATAGAACATCTCATTGCTCCAGGATGCCTGAGGACCTGCTGGAAAGTCTATGGGCTTTCTCTACAGAAAAACTGTGTGTTGTCAGTACCTAAGTGTATTGTCCACAGTTGCACTGTGGCAGCTGCAGAGGAAGTGCAAGGTTCTAGGGAATACGTTGAGGGAGAACTGGATATTTGGCTCCTGAAATGGTATGGAGTGCTTTTGGAAACAGTGAAAGGTTGTGAGCTGAATGTTATTGCTACAGAGGGTTATCTGTGAGTTAAACATAACAGTAATTAATCTGCTATCTTCAGTTCTCAGTATTAGCAACACAACGAGATTAGGAATTTGTATCGTTTAGAACTGAAGTTTTCCAAGGTGCCTGCATTCCTGCAAAGATGCTCAGTATTGCATTCATACCTTTAGAAATACACTGTGCAGCTGTTTTCACAAGGCAATGTATAAATGTCCCAAGCATCTCTTTCTGATGGGCAACTTATTTAAAAAGAACTCTGAGCATAAATGCAGTCCCTGATGTGGACATAAAAGGTGCATTAGCAGAATAACGCAGTTTTTACTTCCCTGGTTTATAACAGGTCTTGGAATTACAAAACAGTGTCCCTGAATTTCTTTTATAGATATAAAAAATATATATTGGAAAAGGGCCAACAGCATTCTGGACTGCATTAGGAAAAGCATTACCAGTAGGGCAAGGGAGGAGATTATTCCCATTTACCCAGCACTAATGAGACCTCAGCAGGAGTACTGCATGCAGCTCTGGGCTCTCCACAAGAAGGACATGGACGTGTTGGGCTGGGTACAGGGAAGGACTGCGAAGGCAATTCGGGGCCTGGAGCATCTGCCATGTGTTTGGCCAAAGAAATGGTGGAGTCGGGGAGATTCCAGCGTGCTCTGAGTAACTCTGCTTTGAGAAGACAGGTTGGGCCAGATGGTCTTCAGAGGTGCTCTCAGCCTTGGTGATTGTGTGATCATCTGAAGCATTTATTTATGTCAGAACTTGGCTGCACAGGGATTCTGAATGCAACAAAAGCTGTATCCTCAAAAATGCTTCCTCATATCTGGCACTCAGAGAAGGTGTAATGGCAGCTGGTAAGTGCTCTGAAAGTCTCATCAGAGTGATAATTGATTTAAAAATGTAAGTGTGGAAGTGATCTTAGGTCTTACTGTCAATGAACACCCATAATGATCTCCTACTTCAGCCAGACTGTGGATGGTAACAGCCTTTCCATATCCAAGCTCCTATTTTAATCTCACTCTGGAAAATCTTGCTGTGTACTCTACTCTAGAAATGAATATTTGGTGTCTTATGATACAGATCTCATTTGATGGTTTATTACAGGTTTTCTTTCCTTGCTATACTAACAAATCCTAATGTATTTTGGCGCATTGCATATTCTGTGGCATTTTATACAGATAGCTTGCAAGTATTCTGTTAGCACCATCAGAACAAGAACAAAGCTGAAATTCAAAAATCACTTGCATTTTTATTAGACAAAGGGGTTTATGTTGAAAGGTACTTTTTGGATCAGCTGGATAGGGATGTGAGTGTTTGCCTGTATTTTTTCAATCATGAAGATGCTGAGAACTAACTCGCACTGTTGAGAAATTACCAGATCCTCCTCCTTTGGAAATCTTCTTGCCCTTCATATTCCCTCTAAGAAAGAGAAAAGGCACTCTGGAAAACAAGAAATTGACAAATAATTAGGAGATAAATTATAAAGCATTTGAATATATATATTTTTTCACTTCAGGAAATAACACAGTAGAAAACAACTTGCTTCTTAGTTATCAGTAGATACAGCCAAGTCGGCTTTTGTGGAACCATGCATAAACGTGTTCTGATCATCATCAGAGGTGCAGTTTGTGCATCAAACTTTGCTGTGGATGAACACAAAAATCGAAGTCTTTAGATTTCACTTCACTTTGTGAATTGAAAACACAAAAAATAAGCCTTTAGATTTCCGTAGCATCTGAAGGTCAAATACTAGTAGTTAAAGTTCCCATCTGCTATTACCAATTTTCCCTGTCTTACTGCTTTCACAGCATATTTGCTCTGATTGTAATCATGTGTGTGGGATGGGGTTATTTGGTGGTCAGAATATCATTTGAAATTGGCACTTCTGGCCAATGTTCCTCCATCTACTGTTTTCCTTTTATAAACGTGTAGCCTGTTCCATCTACCCAAGCCTGGCGTAGCACCAAGTCACCCGTTTCTCAATAATACAAAAAATTAAACATTGGATTTAATACATGTGGAGGCTTATGCAACCTTTGTTAGCTGAACAAATACTTAGTATCTTAACAATATTAGTGTGTCTTTTGATAGTGTGCTTTGTTGTTCTGAAGACCAAATACATCCTGCGTTTGGTCCAGGGGTGACTGAGATTCATCTGTTGGTTTCTGGGGACTTCCTGAATGTCAGCGATGCTGTGGAAATTGATTTTGCAGTTGATGTGCTAATTTGGCAAGAGATCAGTTTTTGCAGAAACCTGCAGAAAATTGTTTTGACATAGTGCCATGGTAGCTGGGTGACTGTAAGGAAAAAAGATAATTGAGACATTAAAGGGAATTCCAAATCTCTGGAGAAAATGCCATTGTGGACATATAGGGTTATTTTTACCATACGGGTCATTGGTTTCTTTATTCAAGGGAAATCAAGGAAGTGAATACGATAGACACAAAACAACATTGTCACCTGCTCGAGAAGATGAGAAATAATTTGATAGACTGAGTTCGTTGCAACACGAGACTTGCAGTAAATATAAATTGGATTATTCTCAGCCAACAGGTTCTTCAGAGGCCATGGCAGTGCCTTAGCTGTCCTGATCCTTCCCCTTCCAAACCTATGCAGGGGCAGGTGGGAGTAGTGCTTATTTATCTCCTTTACTAAGGGTGCCATAGGAATAGAAAACAGTGTAGTTGAGTTGTCAGGCTTGTTTTCTCTAATGCTAGACCTCTTTTTTTTTTTTTTTTTTTAATTGGTGAGAGTGACCTGAGATGTCAGGCAAGCAGCCCCAAAGAAGCCTGTCAACTGTGTGTATTTGTTCAGTTAATTCAGCTCTGTCTCAAGAGGGAACAAAAATAGTTTTGAAAGCTACCACCCACCCTTCTTGTCTGATGCTCAGGAGAAAAGAGCCAAGAAGACAACTGTGTACGTTCAGGCCAGTATTTACTGTAAGTTTTATTCCATATCTTGATTCTTTGGAATCAAATTTGTAGCTTACTTTGCTTCAGTAGATATTTCTTTCTTTTTTTCCCAAAATTAACTGCACTGATTTAGTTGCTGTTGACGACGTTAGGCAGCTTCTCATTTCATGTAGCAGTGTCCACAAGGTGGTGCCACTGCTAAAAAATTAGCAATAAATAAAATAAATATAAGCTGATAATTCTACCCGAGCATCACTGGAGAACGAGTAAACATTTTGTAAACATAGCATCATCTTAATTTCTAATGATATCACAAATGTGTAGGATTTTTACAAAAATCATTCATGCATAAGCATGGACAAAAATGAGGAGGGTTAAGTAGATGAGTTAATGAAGAATGAGAAATGAGATGCACATAGATGCAGAGCTGTGTGTCCTACCAGTGCCAGTGTGGTGCCTCACAGAGGAGGCTGCATTGCTTCCAGTACAGGTATAGGCTGTGTCTGTGTGACAGCCTCATCAGATGCTGCCATGCCTCTGATGGTCCCCACAGCCTCATCATTTTTTTCCTCCATATTTCATGGCTTTGGAGGACTTGATCCTATGTGTGCAGCTCCAGAGTGAGCAGGGACAGACCAGGTTCAGCACCGACTCTGTAAACCATCTTCTAGCTTGGAGTATGAATAGATGTGTGTCCGTAGTGCTTTAGCAGCACTGTAGGAGTCAACACAAGCAGCATTGCTTCTCCTCAGCCCCAGCCAAGTCATTTTGCATGGATTCACGTGTCTATAGCACCTTGCAGCCAAAACTGAATTTTTTTCATCCTGACATATGACAAATTGCAGCACACGTGATAATGCACAGTTGATTCAGAAGCGGTATGAAGTACCTATGGAGGGGCCTATAGTGAGTGCAGCTGGGTTAGTGTGTGCAGGCAGGATGTAGCAGTAGTCTTTTCTTTCTCCTGCCTTGTTAAGAAAGCAATCATCCCAAACTGTGTTTAGTACATGTGATGAATTTTCTGAGCATCTTTCCAGACAAGATCAGACCAGAGAAAGTAAGAGACAGTGACAGGGAACATAAAATGTCTATAAAAATTAAAACCACTGTGCAGAAAGGACAATAAAACTTATAGAAAATGTCCTTTGTGTGGATGTGGCTGGCTGCACTGTTTTATAACAAACTCTTGCCTCCCAGAGGAGCTCCCTCCTCCCGACACGTGTTCCATTCTCCAGCCAGCCCTGGCCACACTGCAGGTACGTGCATCAGCAGCACCAGTGTTCTCCGTGTGTTCTGCAGTGGGTAGATCAAGTTTGAGCCATTTATTCATCGTGTTATTTTGTACCAAGTGCAGCAAGAGAAAGGGATAATTTAAAAACCCCTTTCAAATAAGCACTGCATTGATTGTCATGTTCTCCTCAAATCTCATTTCAGTATGGTAGACCTGGATCAGAAAGGGAAAAATAATTGGTTTTTGCATCTTATGTTCTCTCTAAATTGCCATATTATTAATTTAAAATAAAATTCTGGAGTCTTATAAGACTTGGTGGAAATTATATATGCTCAGAAATATGGCCTGTCACTCTGCTTTAAAGCAGAATGAGAACTAGAGGTTTTGTGAGCCCAGCTTTAAAAGATGGCAGATGACACAGCTGCCTTTTTTTTTGTTTTTATGGACCATATTTTAAAACTATATTTTAAAATGGTTTTGAGCATCTTAAAATGTCTGCATTGAATTTAACACCTGGAAAGCCTGCTGAATGAGCAGGTCGTTCAATGAACAGATTTCATGTCCAAGGCAGCCCGGTAGCAGTGCCATGCTGCCAGCATTTCCTGTAAAGTTGCAGTTGGTGTATGGCAGCAGCGTGTGTTGCAATTCAAATTACATATTTCAGTTTCCAGTTTGCTTTTTCTCTGACTTCAAAAAAGATTACTTTTAAGTGTATATTTTCAGATATTTGCTTGCAGGTGCATACACAGAGAGGAAATTATGCTCTATTCTATAGGAATGAGAGCATCTAGGATTTTATATTTAGATCTCCACTGTGTTTGGGGGGAAGGGGGAGCCAATTATGCGTTATTTTGGTAACTTAGCAATCAAATGAAAACCCTGAACATTCATGCTTGTGTTTTGCTTGCAATGATTTTGCATTCTTATTAGAAATCCCATTTGTATTTTTAAAACACCAAAACAATTTTTTCCTCTAAGTCAGAATTTTCCTCATTTAGGCAAACACAGATAAAACATGGTTTAAATCTGTGTCTAGATCTATGTTTAGATCTCATTGCGTATTTGTAGGAGGTGGCTTCCAGAACACAAACCCAGGAGTCTCTCAGAGCTCAGAAATCATCCTCCAGATGCACAGCGTTCACCGGAAGCAATTCAGAATGGCAGTGGTATCCTGCAGGATGTGTGCAGCTCGTTTGGCTGCGTGCTGATTTGCTCAGTGCTATATTATAGATTATACATTCTGGTAATTGTGGTATTATTACTGCTAGGCTGTATCTAAGCACAGGAAATGCATATAAGCACTTCTAAAGTGATCATATCCACTCCTGCTTAAAATGTAATATTTTATCCCTGATGAAAAAAGCTTATGTAGTGCAGCATTTGCAAGAGAAAACAGGTGTTTTACTAATTAGTACTTAGCAAGACTTCTAGGAAAAAGCTGATTAATTGTGGAGGACTGTAACCAGTATTTACAGACAAATGCAGATGAACTTTATTCTTAATTTCTTTAGAAAAGCCTTTGTAAGTGCGGTCTTGTTCCCAGATGAAGAAGGAGACACTACATTTCCAGCTGAAAGCATGAGAGATCAGTATAGATCTCACTGTCATCAAAACCACAGTGCTAGGTTTCTATTGAGAAGAATGAGTAATAAGTATTCTAGCTATGCAGAAGACTTTGAGAGGCAAATAATTTAATCTCACTGATAGAGCAGACGATATTTGTACATGCTACAAGAAAATGATCACCCTTAAAACCTCATCCATTTCTCCATCTCTGTGAGGAAGCCCACCCCCATTTATTTACCTGAAGTCCCTCTGCGCCTGCCTGTTGAAAAGCAGAGTCCAGGAGCAGGCCTGCTCTCCATCCCACATCCCAGTCTCCTGCTGTGGTTCAGGAACAGGTTGGCTCCAGCCTTGGTTTGGAGAGAGGCACCCACTGCTGCTCCTGTTCGGCAAGTGGTGCTTGGGGTGAGTCAAACAGCCCATAATGGGGGTTTGGGGTGAGTCAAACAGCCTGTAATACCTCTCACATTTCCCTGCAGCAGCACAGGCTTCACACCTACGTGTCTACCTGGGGAAAGGACTTGAGGGTGGTTCTGCCTCAAACTTGGAGGTTTATTATTTGTTTATTTATTTCTGTATTTATTAGCATTAAGGATATATTTGTCTCTTGAATTTACAAATAATACTGGTTGGATTTATTTCTGTTATCAAACTAACAGTGAACAGAACTTCAGTTTTGTTAAATCTCATACTTGCAAAATTTTGAGATAATAAAGTGGGTGTTGCTTCTAAATACATATTAATATGCCCTTGTTTCTTGGAATTTTCATTATACTATTATCTTGGAAGAGTCGTCTGTTTAAATAAACTCTAGTTTACAAGATAATTTGGAGATATGTTTCATTTTAACTATGGCCTTCAGTATCTTCCTGAATTAGAATCTCTCCTCCTAATTTAAACTTGCAATATCCTGTTTAACAAAGGAGCAGCTTCAACAGTACTTGGAGTACTTACTGCTCTGCAAGTTTGTTAAGTTTGTTGCTGGGATCAGAGCTTTAAAAGCAAAGGTCAGATAAAGATCCCTTCTTGGAACGCAGTCGGAAATGAGCTGTAATGTTTATTTTTTTTCTTCATAAATCTACTTATTAAATAGTTAAGTGAAAGATATAACTTTACCTTTAGAATTAAATGTATTTGTGTGCATCGTGGGACAATAAATGTACACATTCTGTTGAGCTGCAGACCTAACATGGCAACGATGGGTGAACCTTTCCACACCACGTGCAAATTTTGCTTTTCATTAGGCTGTAGGAGATGTTGCATGAACAATTTCCCAACTTAAAAGAAGGGGCTATAATGTTTCTATTTCACAGGGGAAATACATTTCCTCACTCTTGCATACAATTCTAAAACAATTGTGTCCTTCGTGAGTCATCGCTATGGAGGATCAATTGCAATGTCAAACCAAGCACTGCATGCTGTACAATCTATAATCAGCTGGAGGCATCCAAAGGAAATTCTGTTTCATTATATCACGATTGGACAAATATTTCTCCTGCTGTAATCAGCAGCAAGAATGTGATCTGCTTCAGCACGCTACAATAGGCTCCAATCTTAAAATAATGATTTATGGTACTTTCTAATACCAAAGTTATGTTTCAGGCATAATGAATTTATTTTAGTCTGACTTGGTTTGAGTTTATAAGAGCAACTTCTCAGTGGAAATGTGTATGTTTTAATTGAAATCCACTGGTGAGACCCTGTTGTGAAAATCCTACCATGAGGCAGAGAATGTGTGAGGATCCATGGGATCCACTGGACAATTCAGAAGCTTCCCTGCTCTGCCTGGGCAGTGTGATGTAAAACTGGGGGTACCTCAAGGACTTTGAATGTGGTTTAAATTTCTAAAAAATAAATATATCTTAAATCTCAGAGTTTGTAGATCAGCCTGTGTTACACCTCATACACTTACATCTTTAACAAAGCTGTAAAAGGGCTGCAAAAGTCAGCCCCCCAGAGGTGCTTTCCTCTTGTTTTGGGTAAATAATCCCTAAGGCCAGGCATCTTCTTTACAGGTTATGTCTGTGTACATTTGCAAACAGTTATTTTAGGTGACGCAGCAAAATGGGCAGCATAAATTCAGAAACTTTGCATGGTGCTCTGTCAGCGTGCCAGAACAAACTTGTAGGGATTTTCCTAAGGTTTAATTTCAAGTAATTGCCAGGTTGCAGAATTCCACTTATTCCACACCGGGACTCATCTCAGTCCCAAACACTGTCAACTAGCTAGAATCAATGCAGACAAAATGGCCTTTCTTCCTCTGGATTGAGCCCTCTTATCTCCAGGTTTGCTCTGTCAGGACATGCAGGCTGTGGCCGGCCCTGGGCTCCTGCCTTTGGTTGTATGGCTGAAAGCCAAACTCAACCAGCACACCAATTTTTCCACAAAATGAAACAATTTTTAGCAATAGCATGGGGGAAAAAAAACCCAAAAACTTCTCAGAGTTGTTAAATTATTTCTGGTTTTGAGAAGGGACGGCACTAGGCAGATATTCAGAGAAGCAACAAAGCCCAGTGGATTGAGAAACCTGAGTTGTTTTTGTTTCCCCAAGTTCTCCTGACTTGTAAATGACCTTGAGCTGTCACTTCTCTGTGCTTTGGTTCACCCATCTTTGTAAGGAGGAAAATAACCCTCCATGATGATTTCAGGTTAACTGAAGAAGGAGCTGTGTCTGGGATGGGCATTTCTTGTATCTCCCCGAGCTGAAGGCATTTGGGGTTAAAGATGGGCAGGATTTGGTCAATGCCCTGTGTGTTCCTGAAACTCTGGGAAATAGAGAAGAAACTTTGGTTGTCAGACTCCTTGCTTTCTACTGTCTCTCAAAACATGTTTTCATGTTAAAGGTCTGTCTTGTGTTTCAGACTCTTACAAATATCTCTAGAACATTTTGTATTATTCAGTTGCTGTATTAATACAGTTCCTACAAACATTACTGGGAGTAGAGCTTGCCAAGGGCCTTACAAGATTGTAGAATCAGTAATTTAATGTAGATAAAGTATTTTTGAAAATGAAAATAAACGTTTTCTAATATTACACTTAACACACTTGAGTAAAACTAGTATTATTTAGCTTATAAGATACTTCAATTGGACTTTCAGCTTGTGTTTAAAATATTTTGATTTGAACTCAAAAAGACATGTTTTGTTTTGGTCATATATTGATTTTGCATGCTTTGTATTAATATCCAGCTACAAGCTCTGTGTACAAAAAGAACAGTCTACATGCAGAACTGTTGAATGCTTTGACCTCAAGGGCATAGAAACTGTTGACTCATTGTTTTTACTGCATATAATATTAGTCCTTTGTCACATCCAGGGAATGACATCATCTTCTTCATTGTTAGCAGCAGGTTTGAATAACAGAAAAAGTGCAGCATTCGTTGTCTGCTGTATTTGCCCTTAACAAATGAATGGATATCTGGTCCCAACATTCAAATTCCTGGGAGAATTCATATTTCTTTTAGAAGGAGCCCCTGCGCAGAGCTCTGCTACTCACGTGCACACCCCCGTGCAGGCCAGGCAAGCTGGCAGCGTGGAGCTGTGGAGGCGGTGTCACCAGTGGTGACATTGGCTGCTGGATGGGATGAGGGCAGCCAGGAGAGGAAGAAACTGCACACAGAGTGCAACAAAAGCTTTCTGTGGGGTCAGTTTGGTAAGAGCAACCCCTGAGCTTCTGGGAATCGTGTTTCTCCAGAATCTAGAATTATTAAAGGTAATTCTCTGAAAATAAGTCATCTCTAGGACATGCTAACAAAATGGGGTCTGATTATCCTCACAGTACACCAGGAGAAGCGTGTTCTCCATTCCAAATTTATAATCGTGTCTGTTAGTCCTCTACATCTTATTCTCAGAGAGTAATTCCTTATTAGAAATATTTGCTTATGCCTGTTTCGTGGAAGAACCGTTACAGATTGCAATCAGGCTACTGGCAGAGTTCTTTGAGTAATTAACCTCCTCCTTCTCCAGTATTCTGCTGAATTCTTTTATGGTGAGGAAAATTCTAAGTGCTGCTTCCTGGACAATAAATATTCCCAATGAAACAGAGTTTACTCTGGGAGAGATTTCAGGAGTGACTGATAACATGCCAAATCCTAATCTCTCTTCATTTTCCATTGCCCTTAACTCCTTAGTCCAGACAAAACGTGATGTGTTTCACTAAAAAAATTACACCTGTGTGGTCCCAGAAAGATTTTATGCTGGGTAGATGTTTCTGTGATAAAAGCACGAGTCAAAGTGGGCTTTGAAAAGCTGAAATACAGCTGTGAGAGAATGATTGGAGGCAGCAGGCTGGTAGAACTGGAGGTTAAGGATCCTGGATTGCCTAACGGCAGAGCGGACTCAGGCAAGGGGAATGTGTGTGGAAATGCTACCAGAATGGCAGAGGTAGCAAAAAAATAAAAAAGAAGAAGAAGAAAAAAAGGCAAAAGGTTAAATTCAGACCCACTGACTTGGAAGTAGTAAGGAATTAACGCACTGGCATTTTTGCAGCAGTGTGTTCTGTCACTCAGGTAAGCAGATGGCTCAGGTTTCGGCAGGTTCATCAATTCCAATTCCTATCCCAAATTTCAGATCTGTCTGTTAGGAAAAGTACCAAGTGTTAAATTTTCTTTATTTGTGCTTCTGCAGTATGAAGCCCATCTTTTCTCAGTCTTCTATTCCAGCCCACATTTCCTCTGCAGCATTTTCAAAAGATAATAATGGCAGTCAATATCCCTCACTGTTTTAAAATTACTGAATTATTGACCACCTCTATAGAACTTGCTGTCTTTTTTTTTTTTAATAACTTCTGTAAGTTAAACAGGTTGTGGCCAAATGAAATGCTTGGGAAATAGACCATATGATTCCTTTGCAATAGTAAGTTGTGTCAGCATCATTTTTCTTCCCCTCAAGGGGAATTCTGGCTCAAACAAAGGAAAAGGTTAATGTAATAAAGATAATCTGAAGACATCCTGTTATTAGTTCTGAAGTGGGATGGTATCATCTATTCTCATGTGCATAACCAGCAAACAGTGTAAAATGCAGAATTTCTTCCTACCATAAAATTATAGCCCTAAATGCTACAGAATAATCTCTGCATTTTGGAAAAGCTGATGAGAATGTGGGAGAGCTTTTGTTTGATTTTCATAAGCTTTTAACAATTCTGCCCAATTTATGAACATACTAATAGGATTTTTTTTAGACAAGTCAGCAACATGAAGAAAACATGAGTGTGTGAACAAAAGGAAAATTGCCAGCAAAATAACAGTTAATTTTGAAATATTTTTTTTTCTCTGAATTTGTAAATAAGATTTCCCATGTTTGTGTTGGGACAGAAAAGCCCTGAGATTTCAAATCCAGCCAAAATGCAAGCTTTTAACTACAAATCTATTTGAAACCTTAACCTTGAATGTCAAATTCGGTGACAGCAAATATCATATGAAAAGTCAAGTGCATATATCCCATAAAACTCAGATATAGTCACAAAAATTCACTGGAGCACAGCTTGCAGAAAACCTGCATGAAACAGGAGTTTGCAGTTCTCTTTTGCCCTAAAATGGCTTTTCCTCAAAATGGATGAAAGCTGATTCAAGGCAGTTTTGCTTGCACTAAAATTGTCATAAAATATGAAAGGAAACATAGAATGTTATCTGCTTCTGTTCATGTACAACACACAAGCAGAACGATGAGAATCTGCCTGTATTTGGGAGCATTATTGAGGACTATGCACGAGCACTGTTCCTCTCCACATAAACAACTGCAGCTCTGCATGTGCACCAGAGTAGAAAAACAAGTGCTGATTTATTCACAGCTTACTTTCTGACTCCAGATTCCCAGAAATACATTTGTGTAACGACATCTAGAAGCAAATAAACTCGTTGGTCATTTCAGCTTTTTTTTTTTTCTTTCATTTTTCTGGCCTTGGTCGTTTTAAACAGAAATTGTATTGGTCATTTTTAAAAGCAGAACTTTTGTCTCAGCTCTCATGCTCACTTCCTTACTCATTTTGCGATATGGATTTTCTGCTTGAATTCAGTTTTCCCTGTTTCATTTTCTTTCAGGCTGCCATTTCAGATGTTTCAAAATATTTTATCTAGCAGACAGTTTCTCTACAAGGGAACAACTTGTTCTCTTGTTTTTATTATCTGCCTCTTTCTGAAATGCACTGAGTCTGATACAGGTTTTTTGCACATCAGTATGGATTTTTAAATTTGGTCATTTTGCAGGATGGTAATGAGAGAAAGCAAATCCAGTCTTTTATCTGATTGTGCCTGGAGTAGCTCACAGGCTTTCCTGCGCTCTCACACAGAAGAGAACAGAGTGAAACAATAATGCTCCTGCATTTTTAGCTTAGAAAATATGTTAAGATATCACAGGAAAGCCAGACCCAATTGAGTGTGAAGTTCTACTCATCTTAAAACAAGGCTCATGTTGACCTACTGTGGTCATGTCTGGTTGTTCAGGATCTCTTAGTATTTAATATGTTATATGGAAGAGGAAAAACTTATTTGCAGGAGGCAAAACATGGGCAGGATTTCACCCCCCATGTTTGCTGTCACTCGCCATGTCTCACACAAGTGGGTGATGAAAACTGTCCCTAACTGTGCTGCTGGGCACACCCTGATATATGGCAACAGAAGAAATCCTGACACGGTGCTGTAGGTGTTGATCAAAGCAGCAGAAGTGTATAAATTTGTTTATAAATTAATTTTGTTAGTGATAAGTTCAATGTATCCATGGAAGTCTAAAGGCTGTGATGGAAAAACAGATAAATTTTGGGGCAGGCAGGAAAGTAATGTTGTCCTCTGTATGTGACACCCTTGCTATAGGCAGAGAATACTGCAGGTTGGCTCTGAACATTGTATAATGCAAGGGAACAGTGGGACAGTGAAAATCCCAAAGGTGGACTTCAACTCTTACCATCTCCTTTAATATTCTCTCACACTGCAAGGGCTGGACCTCTACCAGAGCTTTAAGGAAAAGTCTGAGGAAGATTCTCAAAATCATCCACTGTTTAGGTTTCTAGGAGCAGCTGGATGGAACTGCTCTGACTCCTCTCCGTGCTCCACAGATGCCTCCCATTTGTAAAAGGCACCTGATCACAAATACACTCTTCTCAGTGCTCCAGAGCTGCCAGCGCTCTCATTATTTATGTCATGCACCCAAATTGATTTCTCTCTTTTGGTGCCTCCAGTGCAAAATTATTGCATTGTCAGAAATAAATCAAGCCTAACATGTGGGAAAAAACAGGACTCCATCATATGTTTCATATTGTGCCATTATGAAAATGGTATATTAAATTCAAATACTTCAATTGTACCATTAGATGGTGTCATTATGTGGCTTGCTAATTGATAGGTTTTTCAAATGAACGTTGTAATTTTAGACTTCTTAGAAGTATCCACACGAAGAATTTCCAAACTTCAGAGAAGCAGACTGGGTGTTATGAAGGAAAACCATTTTCTGAGAGTATTTCCTAATGCATGTCAGTGAAAAAGCCATTACATAACCACTGTGTGCATTCCAGTACTTGGTGCAGTCTATTTTTAATACCTGGTATGAGAGAACTTCCTGCTACTTTTTCTCTTTGAAGACTGCTTTGTGCCTCATTGCATCGTGCTGTCAGGTCAACTTCTCTACTATCCTTAAACCTTGATAAACCGTATGAAATGGAAGATGCTGGGGGTAAAATGCCATTACGAATGAGACAGGTTATAGAAATGCTGCAGCAGTCCCAGGAGTGAGCATTGCAAGCTGAGGCTTTAGTGTTAAAGCTTAAAGGAAAAAAAAATCTGAACTAGTTGAACACCTGCACTTCTAGGAAGGCAAACACACACGTGTGTGCCAAGCAGCAGCACTCAGCATGAAAATTCAGCTTTTTTTGAGGGGGGGATATGAAGCCAGGTTAATTCTGTGTGTGTGTGTGTAAAATAACAGCAGTCTTAATTTTGTCCTTTTCTCTGTACAGTTTTATCACAGGTCACCATTTTGACCGCAATTAATATAATTACTGTCATTAACATAAAGCATTTTGCATAAATGCAACCTCACTCCTTCAGGCAGCGCAGCACCACTCCAGATATTTTAACAGCACAGAAAGTTCAGAGCCGTGTCCAATTTTGCTGTTAAAATCACAGACAAAGCCTGACAGAGGTGACCTGGCCAGAGGGGACCACCATGTCATCTGGGCTGACTTCCTGCAAAGCAAAGGCCACAGGACTTCCTGAGCGAGCTTCTTTTCAAGCTAGAAGGTATCTTTTAGGCAAATGTGCTGCCAAGTGGCAGGCAATCCATTGGTTCTGCTGACAGAACTGAAAAGCATTAATCTTACAGGTTAAAAACAAAAAAACAAAAACAAAAAAACAGAACAGTGATTTACCTTGCAAATTGACAGGGAGCTCACTGTACATTAGAGAGGACTCCTGTGCCTCTGCTTCTCTCCCACTCAACAGAAAAAAAAAAAAAATTGAAAAGTAACAATTCTGAATGCCAGTTAGCACCCAGCATTGGTTACTGTGCTGGTTTTGTCCATCCCACAGTGACCCAGAGTTGGGGTGGCTGACAACCCCAAACAAACTGCTTGGGCTTCTGCTTCTGTTGGTGTTCTCCTCCTTGAAACAACTCCTTCAGCCCTTCCCTCTGCTCTCTCCATCAGGTTTCATCCCTGTGGAATGCCTTTTGTTCATTTATTTCAGAATATGAAATCTGGCTGAATTCTGCTTAATCCCCCCAATCTGCTACTAGAGCAGCTCACCTAAAAATCTCCCCCATCCAGGCCAGAGCCGTGGCACTGCTCTGCTTTGTGCCCTGTGCTCCACCACAGCATCATGTTTTCCACTTGCTGACACGTTCCAAGCCAAATATCTGCTCCAGGTTTAATTTTTGGCAGTTGCTGGCTAAACCACAGTGGTCATCCTTAAGCACAAAGTTAACCAAATATTTTGCTCACATTAAGTAGTAATGATAATAGTAATAAAGTTGTTCCCTTCAGCAGTGTTGGTAGCCCCATTTCTCTACAGAAGGAATAGGAAAGGCAACACTGACACTGGCCAAGCCCGGCACTGCACCTTCTGAGCAGCAACTCGAAATTTGGCAGCACAGCTGATGTGGTTTCACAGAAGTGCATCCAAATGTAACAGAGTTCTGAGATGCTGTAAGATCTCAGCTGGAACATG
This sequence comes from Centrocercus urophasianus, assembly GCF_019232065.1. Classification (NCBI taxonomy): domain Eukaryota; kingdom Metazoa; phylum Chordata; class Aves; order Galliformes; family Phasianidae; genus Centrocercus; species Centrocercus urophasianus. Next base: position 23,313,778 of record NW_024884733.1, on the reverse strand, counting down.
GTCAGGGACAAAGGGCAGCTGTGGACCCCAAAGAGTGGCCTGTGTGCTCCCAGGCAGGGGACCAAAAGCTGTCACCCCACTCCTAGGCAGCCTGGGCTGGGGTCTGGTTGGAGGAGTGTAGTGAGTCCTTGTGAGTGGAGCAACGTGGGGACAGAGGGAGACTGCTAGGCAGAGGGAAAAGGATGTGAGAGGTGGGTAAGCATAACGAGGGTAAGGTGCCAAGGGAAATAATTACAGAGGGAGAGCAGGAGTGAGGTACAGGTGGCAGGTTTGCACCAGGAGGTGAAAATAAAGTGCAGGAGAGCAGGAAGGCAGAGCAGAGAGTGGGGAAGGGATCCCCCCAGCGTTGTGAAGGGAGGAGAGCCATGGGCTGGGCTGGGGAGTAAGGGAGGAGAGCTGAGTGTGCCCCAGTCATGGGCTGAGTGTCTGAGCTGGATATCTGTGCAAACTGTGATTCATCTTTTGTGATAAAAAAAAAAAAAAGAGAGAATCTAAGAAAATAAGAATAGGGCACGAGTGACTTCTATTGCAAGACCTTTTGCCGTTAAAAAGCTGCTTTGTTCAATATTCTGCAGCTCTTGAGCCAGAGTTCAGGTGAATGCATGTCACTGTTTACTTGTCAGACTTCCTGTGCCTTTGTTAACAAACATTCGAATTGCAAAAGTGCAACACGCTTTTGTGAGCACAGTAAAAAGCTATTTCTGCAAACTAGATTTGAAAATACTTAGAGAGACTGGAAATAGGGCCGCCAGCAATGAGTTTCCCTGGGTTCGTTCGCAGCATCACTGCAGGATTTGGGCTGCAAGCACGGGGGGAGCAGAGCAGAGGGCTGAGCTGCGGGGTTGGGGGGGGGGCACAGCCGCGGGAGGGGGCTGCTGCCGGAGCCGCGGGCACCTGCTGCTTTCCGTTGGTAAAATAGGGGGAAAAACTGCTATTTGTGCCGATCGGGCTCACGGGTTGGGATTTCTTTAGCAGAAGTGGTGGCTCTGCCCCCAGCCAGCGCGGGGGGGGGCTGCTGCAGCCCCTTTCTTCTGGAAAGCTCTGCTGCAGAGAGTGAAAGCGGCAGCGCTGTCAGATGGAGTTGTTGGCGCGCATCAGGTGATGGGAGAAATTACTCATAAGAGCAAAGGGTCCGTCGTGCGTTTATTGTGATACAGTCGGGAGCTGCGAGCGTTGATTCGCTATGCATTTGTCAGCGTGTAATACTGAGAGCTGGAAACCGCAGAGGACACTGCCAATGACCCGGCTCCGGTGCTCCCATAGACTGAGAACTCCGAAAAACTCTCATCTTGGGGGTTTGGGAGGGCTGGGGGCTGCTCAGTGTGCCGGCACTTCGAGACGCAGCTCTGTGCTCCAAACCTGACCTCCGTCCCAGCTAAAAGCGAGCTCAATCCTTTCTTAATTTGTAATAGATACTTGTGTACATTACAAAACCAGCTCACAGTTTGGCAAATTAAGCTGTCTGTGGTTGGCTCCGGGATTGCAGAGATATTGCAGCGCTGCAGAGTTGCATAACGGCTCCGCAGCATCTGCCCTACTCCGCGAGCAGCGGCAGTCCTTATCTCGGGTGGGCATCGTATCCACCCCAGTCCTCAAAAAAAAAGAATTAGTATCAAATATACATGGGGCATGTTCTGCCTTGTGGCTGCAATGTTTTTTCAATTAACTTCTCTGAATGTACCACAATGAAAAGTGTCAGCTTTTTGCCTCAGAGGCCTATAATTAGGTTAAATGAATACAGTTAATTATCTGCCGCCTTCTTTACACAAAACAATACGTTTCTATAAATTAAAAGGTGCATACGGCTGTTCACTTTGCAGTCAGGGTGTATTGCTGTACCAGGGTATCTGGTGCACCAGAGCTTTGTTCGCAGTTCTTATTGCAAAGCAGTGAAAGCAAAATCCATCTGAGCAATCTATACCTTGCACATCACAGTAATCAGAACACACCTCGGTGACATTATTATCAGTGACAGCGCCCATCAAACAAGCACTCTTTCCTATTTAACAGCTGTATTCTATCAAACTCCCTTCGACAGTCCGAGCACTGCGGTACCTGCGGCCACACCGGGACGGGAGCACCGCAGGGCAAAGCGCTGCTCCCGGCATTTGTACCCCCGGCTGCGGGTCCGCCGCTGCTCCCCGTGCGGGCCCAGCGCCCAGAGCCTGCGGGATCGGGCTGTGCCGGCGCCCGGCCCGCAGCCTGAGGGGGGAGCGCTGCCGGGGGGATGGCGGGGCGTCCCGCAGCGTCCCCGTTCCCATCGCAATGGGTGTTCATAGCTTACGGCCTACGTGGGTTCCTCGCTCACCAGTAAGTTGCTATTAAATTTAGCAAGAGCCCTTCCTGCAGCCGGGAGAGTGCTCTGAGCTGCGCTGCGTTAAGGTGCAGTTTACCCCGAAAAACCTCCGACCGCTCCGTTTTCTCACGGACGCCGCACGTCCCGCGCTGTGCGCTCTGTATCCGCCCCTTCCAGCTTCCCTCACCCCGCGTTCGGCGCTGCGCGGCGGTGGGTGAGCGGCTGCGGGTTCGGAGCGCCGCGGGGAGGGAGCCCGGCGCGGGGACACAGAGCGCTGCGGGGAGTCGCGGCTCGGCCGTCACCTCCAGGCGGCTGCGGCGTCAGACCGTGCCCTCTCACGGAAGGTGTAACTTCTATTGTCAGCGCTCATAAATACCGGTGCCCCCCTGCGCACCTTTACAACCGCCAGAAAGCCGTTGCGGGGACACCGAGGCACGGGGGAATCGCGCTTCCCTGCGGAGCCGCTCGGGGCTCAGCCAGTGCCTCTCGGACGCTCGTGTCCCTCTGCGGGGCTGCCGCGGCACTGTGCCCCCGCCCGGCTCTGTGCCCCGCGCAGCCCGGAGCCGAGACCCGGCGCCGCTATGAGAGCAGCCGCAGCCGTCGGCGCTCCCGCAGGTGCCGCGCGGTGCCCCGCTACCCCCGCAGCATTTCTCTCTCTCGGGATGGGCGCAGCTGCGCACGGTCAGGGCTCCTCTCAGCACCCAGCGCTGCTGCAGGCAGTTCCCGTCGCCGTGCCCAGTTATCACCGATATTATGCCCAGAGGCGACGCGACCACTCAGAGCGATGAAAGCGGAGCGAGGACCGCACCGCGCTGTGAGCTCCCCGCAGCCCGGAGCGGTGCGATGCGGGGATGGCAGCGGCGGCAGCGGCACTCCGCACCCGGGGGCAATTTCTTTGCCTTTGAGACACAGGAATGAGAGGCTCGGGGGGTCCCTAAGAGCCGGGGGAGTCGCGCTGTACTCACCGCACTGCGGCTCTTCGGCTCCGGGAGAGGGATGGGAAAAAAAAAAAAAAAAAAAAAAAAAAAAAAAAGAAGGAAAAAAAAAAAAAAAAAAAAAGGAAAGAAAAAGGAAAAGTAACCCCGCGGTCGGGCTGCGGAGCGGGGCGTCCGGGCCGGGCCGGGCCCCTCGCGGCGGGGGGGCCGGAGGGAAGCGGCGGTGGAGCCCGCGGAGGAAACTCGCGAAATAAAATCAGACTGTTAGTTAAGGCGCGTAAATTTAAAAATATTTGGACAGGAAGAGAAAGGGGAAAGGAACCGTAGAGACGAGCTAACGGTTTCGGAGCCGGGCGCTGCCCCCCCCCCCCTCCCCAGCCCGGGGGCCTCTGGGGCGGCCCCGCTCCGCCGCGCTCCCCGGGGGACGCCGCAGCGCTCCGCCGCCACCGACATTTTGAGAGCGGGCGGCGGCTCCCGGCGCTGCGCGGGGATTTCGGCTGCGCTGCCCGCGGCGGCCCGGAACCATCGCGCTGCCCGCGGCTGCCCGCTCGCTTCCCTGCTTTCTTTTTTATTTTTTTTTTCTTTATTTTTTTCTTTGTTTCTATTTTTTTTTTTCTGTTTTCTTTCCCTCCACCCCCGCCTCGCTCAGTGCCGCGGTCCCTCAGAATAAATGCAGATTTTTCCTCTCTTGGCTTTTTTTTTTTTTTTTTTTTTTTTTTTCTGTTTGCTCTCCATGGCAATCACACTCCGCTGGGAAGTGGATATACCGTTGGACCGCTCCCCGGCCCCATCGAACCGTGGGGTGGACGGCTAGCAGAGGCACCCCTCTTTCTTTTAGAGGCTCCAAAGTGGCGCTTTTCTGCTGTTTTAACCCTTTCTTCACAAGAGCACTGCAACGGCGTTTCCCACGAAGATAATTCCTCACCCCAGCACGGAACGACTCACCCATCCTTCCTCTCACCGCACAGAAAAGCGCACAAAGCCTCACGGAACGCTGCCCTCCCGTTGCCCCCATTTGCTGTGCTGGGGCTCACCCCCAGCCCCCCTTCCCCCGGACCCAAGGGCAGTTCCCCACCGCATCCCTCCGGGATCTGCTCCTTTTCGGATGTATTTCAGCTTTCCCTCTCTCTGTAATTTAGAAGCAAAAGTCAATGAAACAGCTCAGCTCCGCATCCAGAAATAGAGGAGAGGGCTCCGTGCCCAGGGCAGCGTTTTGTTCCCCATCGCTCCGCACCGCACTCGCTGCGGTTATGATGTGCACGGCCCCGGCTGCGCTGCCCCTGGGCTGCTCCTGCCCGGGAGATGTTTTTTTTCTGATGGTCTCTGTCTCAATAAAAGCTTTTTTTTTTAAAAAATTTCGTTCCATCTGTGTGTTTGCATCCTCTGATGAATGTTATTGTTGACGTTGTCACCAACAGGATTTGTAAAATGGGACTTTCTGCCGCTGCCAGAGCGCGAGGAGAGGGTCGTAAAAGCCAATTCCAGGACCACGTCCGAGCTCAGAACCGTTTGGGGCAGAGGATCCCCACTGAGGAGCACCGCAGCACATAGGGAAGCCCCCGCTCCGGTTCCCCGGAGAGTTTCCAACATCCATTCCCCTCCCCGGTGCCAAGAGCGGGGGAAGAGGTGTCAGTGTACCGTATCGCTGCCGAGAGATAGGCTTTGCGGATCGGGAGAGCCGCGCACCGCGCTCCGGGAGCATCCCGAGGGCACCGGGAGGGCGGGGCGGGGGTGCGGGCAGAGCGAGGACGGGGCGCCGCTGGGGCTGGGGGGGTCCTGGGCTGCGCAGGTAGGGGAGAGTAGAGGCGGTGAGCGCCCCGGCGTGCTGCCATCCCCTGCGGGAGTGGGGAAGGGTCCGCAGCCCTTCGGGAACAAATGTGCCAACAGAACCGCTCGAGGCATTGCGGTACACAGAGGTTTTTAATCAGAGAACGCAGAACACAGTGGTTGTGAGAGTACAGCGACGGGATGGACAGGTCCAGGCAATTACTGATGCTGGAAAACAATGGTAACTCATTTTGAGGGACCGTGTATATGCGTTTTGTTTTGTTTTTAGAAAGAAAATGTAAAGCAAGGTACACCCCTTGTCTTTTTTGTGCTGTTTTGTAGCCAGTCTTTCCTTTCACACTGATGTGAGCCCTTCCCATCCTGTGCCACCGACAGTCGGACCCGCAGCGCAGAGCACGCTGAGGTTCCCATCCGCCGCCCCTCCCGCTGCTCCCTGCGGCCCCGGCGGTTCTGCCTTAGGAACCTAACGGCTGTTCTGGAAGGAAAACAGTTCCGGAATTACACTGTTCGTCAGGTGAATGCATTAAGACAACCTCAAGGGTACCTAACGTGTTGCTTCCCAAATTCCATTGCATCCAAATACCTTTAAGATCCAGCTATCATCCCTTTTTATTTTTTTCCCCCAGACAAAACAAAAGCGAGCATCGAAACGGCACTCAGCTCAGGCAGGGACGGGAGGAGCTGTAGTATTGCAGCCCCCTCACGCTCCTACCTCTGCCCATGGTTATCTGCTATTTGAAACTGGAAAATAATGTACTTTTCGGCGCGGGGTGCCCAACCGAGCTCTTCGAAACCTCTGGCCAAAAAAAAAAAAAAAAAAAAAAAAAAAAAAAAAAAAAAAAAAAAAAAAGCCACTTATGTTGTTTCTGGTAACTAAACTCAAAGGCAGCTCGGTGAAAGTTTAAATACACAAAATGAAAAAGTGTCATCTACATTTAGAAAGCTAGCGACCTACTCCTGCGAGCTCCTGTTAGTGTCAAACTGAGGCAGCTGCCCGAAGCGGCTTTCCCGGGCCCGGTGACCCCCGGCCGGGCCGCTCCCGGTCCCCACCCGACCCCAACACGCTGAGCCGGGGGTGATGAGGTGCACGGGGAAGAGGGGGAAGAATCCCCGCGGGTTGTTTCCTTTCACCGGAGCGGAAAGGGAACATTAAGCGATGGATACGCAGCGTTTGGGTTAATGGCTGAGTAATGAGCGGGGATACATTGCAGAGCCTGGTGCTGGAAGCCCGGTGCGAGCAGCGGCGTGGGCACGGCGGGGTAAGGAGTGCCGTGAGCGGCAGCAACGTGCCGCCACCGTGCACTGAAATCATGTTCCTCAGCTAAAACCCCACCTCTACAACTTCTCGAACTCACGCTATCGACTATTCAAAAAATATAACAACAACAACAACCAAAAAAAAAAATAGAAGTAGGGTTGAACCAAAAGTTATTAAAAAGGAGGGGAAAAAAAAAAAAGAAAATAATAAAAGAATGAGGCTGGGAGCCGCAAGGTCCGAGGGGGTCCGGTTCAGTTGGCGTCGGCCGCGGGCGGAGGGCCGCCCTCCATCAGCCGCACCACGGCGCTGCGCCGGTACAGCCGGGCCAGGTCCAGCGCCGTGTCGCCGCGGCGGTTCTGGTGCGCCACGCGGCTCGGGGTGCGCCGCAGCAGGAACTCCACCACCCGCACGTGGCCCTCCTGAGCCGCCAGGTGCAGCGGCAGGTTGCCTTCCGCGTCCTCGATGTTCACGTCGGCGTGGAACTCCAGCAGGGTCTGCAAAGTGTCCAGGAAACCCGCTCTGGCTACGTCGTGAATGACGGCGAAGCCGGTACTGTCCTTCAGGTTGGGGTTCGCGCCGCTCATCAGCAGTCTGCGGGCGATCTCGGGGTTGCCGAGCTTCATCACCTGCGGGACGGAGTGAGACGTGAGCGCCCGAGGGGCTCCGCGCCGCCCCAGCCCTCAGCCCGCAGCTCCGAGCCCTACCGCGGGCTGAGGGGCCCCGCGCACGGCTACAAGCTTTCCTCACTGACCTCGGCAGCTATAGGGGAGTTTTAGTGGCTCGGTGGTGACGGCTTTGTCCCAGAAATTAACGCCTGCAGCGGGCGGGATTTCTCCCCGAGAAGTTCTCTCTGCTCCTCACCGCAGGGACGCGCAGCCCGGCCCGCTCTGCGCGCACCGAGACACCGCCGCACCACCGCTCAGTGCCGCTCACCGTCGGCCGTGGGTCTCCGAGGAGCAGAGACTGCACCTCAGCGATAAAAAATGCGCGATGTGCTTCGATAAGCCCTCGGGTGTTTGCATTGTCTGCGCATTATCATAAAGCAAATATTTGTGCCGTGCCATAGTTCTGGCTGCTAAGAAAAATAAATGCTCCAAGAAATTGTTCTCCCCGGTGTTGGAGGCTCAAAATGTCACCTGGGAAGAAGTCAAAAGGAGTGTTGCAAAGTCCCACACATTTTCTTCTAAAACCAACAAATTACTCTATGGTTATGGATTCTATGATTATATTGGGATTCTACAATTTTACTATAAGCAAACCACGGCCACGTCCTGCTGTTACACACATCTCTATTTCAGAAACGATCGTTGGATTTTTCTGATCGTTCCTTTCAGGGGAAAAAAAAAATTAAAATGCCTCTTTAAATGTTCTCGATTGCATCACAAAATCATTAAAAATTAGAATGCAATTTTTTCTAATTCGGGACATAACAGCCTGCACCGATTTTCACCAAATTCCCTTTTTTTTTTTCTTGTTTTGATTTCTCAGAGCCTGTCCGGACTCCACACCCCGCACCCCTCGGGCAGCACTGCTCTGTTTTTGCCATCAGCCGCACTGTGAGTGTCAAATCCGAGCAAAATTCCCCCTGAGTTTCCTTACAACTGATGTGAAAACCTTGTGAAAAAAAAAAATTATCAGCATAAATTAATGTTACAGTGCGTTAGATGCGAAATAATTGAGCAGAATTTACACAGAGCATTTGCCTCCAAAGTCTCCTAGTGAAAAAATATGCATTTGGCTTTTTAAGGCCATACAAAAAATATTAAAGTTCATCTAATGATTCTTCTAATTAATAAACCTCATTCCTTCCCCGATGTGGTGCAGGGCAGAGTGGGTGCAGGGAGCAGAGGCTCGGGGAAGCACAGCTCTGAACACACTGCTCTTTCACTTCTGAGCAGGAGTGGGAGGGAAAATAGGAGCAATGCGAGCCCTCCTTTGTGTTGGGAAAATTATTGGGATGACTTAGGGAGTATTTTTGGAGGGCTCGGGGTGCATTTTTTGTGGATTTAAAAAGTTTATTCGGTTGAAGTGGGAGTTAATAGGCTCGAGGAAGGCAGGCTCGGGGAGTGAGGCTGCATTGCCACATGCGGGGGGGAGAAAATGCTAACAGAGGGGATGGAGCCGGGGGGGGGGGGGGGTGCACAGCTCCGTTCTGCCCGGCTCCCCTAAGGAGAGGCAACAGCTCGTAGCTGTGGCAGGGAGGATCAGGGCAGGACGGGCAGTGAGGCCTGCAGAAAGCACCTCGTCTGAAACAAAAAGCAGAGAGGAAGAGGAGCCGAGCAGCTGCTGAATTAAACAGAAATTCAGGGGCACACATATATATCCACAAATATTAATATTTAGGCAACCTCTCCGTTTTTATTGAGAGGTTATTGAGAGAACATTGAGAAATTATTGAGCGATTATTGAGAGACTGTCTAGATTTGGGAGGCTGCACTGACAGAGCTGTTCCGAGGGCAGCCACGCACCCGCAGCCCACCTCGGGTACAGAAAGCAGCGGCCGGCCCCTCCTGCTGTGCCCCGGCTGTGCCCCTCTGCTCCATGAGGACCGAGGGTCGCGGCGCAGAGCGGGGCCGGGCAGCGGCTGCTGCGCCCCTGTGCCAAGCGGCCCCACGGAGGGCACGGGCAGCTCTCAGCAAATACATCGCCTCTCTGCAAATCGGCTTCCAGCCCTCGTCCCGAGGATGAAGCCCCGAGCTGCAAGTTTCTTTCTCCCTGACAAAGTTTTTGCTCTAAGCGTCCGGTTTCCAACCTTTCGCTCTCTTAAAAGTTGCCCCGAGTGCCCGCACGGTCACCCGGCGCCCGATTTGGGTGAAAACAGCCTCCAAAAAATCGTACAGCCCTCGGGCTCCGCTCGTGTGCCCCCCCAGAGCCACCCCCGCTTGTCAGCGAGAGGTGCTCATTTTCGAAATGCAACATGTCGATGTCAAGTCAGGGGAGAAAAAAAAAAAAAGAAAGAAAGAAAAAAAAAAGCTGTAAATATCTCGAGTTCATCCGCAAGCACTCTGCTTTTTACAAAGTACATTTCAGAAATGATTCTCGTGGTTTCGAGGAGGGGGGAGAAGAGTTAACAAACGATTTTTCTAACGTGTGAAATTAATAAGCCCCGGAGCTCTGCTTCCACGTCCCTCTGTTTCACCTTCGGCACTAATAACCACACGCTTTCTCCTCATCTATAAACCGTTCCTTTCGCTATCCCGTACGGATTCGACCCTCCTCGCCATCATTATCTGATATTATAAAAAGCAAAATCTTTCGTCAGCTGCAACAGTTCGCAGTTGGATGAGCTCCAAATGCTGCCTGTACGGCTCCACGCTGAAAAACGAGGACACGGCACCCCACGGACGGTCAGAAACGAAAGAGCCGAACCCCCGCCCCGCCACCGAGCCGATAAAGGGCAATTTTCAGCTCTAATGATGAATGGAGCGCCGGTGGCGGGGCTCGGGGTGCCGCTCCGCGGCTCTGAGCGCGCATCGAAGGTGCTCGGTGCTGTGCAGCCTCCGAACGAGAAAGGTCATTCGGCACAAACAGCGCATAAAGGAAAAGTACCATCGCGGCAGAGCCCAGCACCCGGACAAGGCACATTTTAAGAGGGAAAGCTGGGGGGAGGGGGCGGGGGGGCAAGAGAACCGAGAAGTGCAGCTCCAAACCATAGCACATCGGTGTTTACAGACCTGCCCTGAGCCCTGCACACCTACGGTGATTTCTTTTCGTCTCCTCTATTTCATTCTCTGCCTCCTCCCCTCCAAGTTCCCAAATCGCACCCAACTCTCAGCCCGTCCGCCACCGAGGGTGACCCCCGGCTGAACCACTGCTTCTGAGCACTTTTATTTCAAGTACGTCATTTTAGGGAGCTGGAGCCACTAAAGTTATAAAATATGGCATCCAACTCGTTGAAAAAGCCCTCGCATTTCTGCACCAGCCTGCTCAAAGCGTTGTCTTTTTGGCAACCCGGGTCACGTAGGTAGCAGTGATGAAATATTTTCTCCCTCTCTGGATACCAACCTGCAGCGCAGTCCTCCCAAATCCATTTTGTGCATTGACGTTTACATTCTTTTGCAACAAATTAGTGAGTTGCACTAGGTCCCCCTTGGCAGCCGCGGACGCCAGCTCGTTCCCAGAAGGCTCGGCCATTCTTTAGGGTGACTGACGATCAGAAAAAGATGAGATTTTTTTTTTAACCAGGCATGGCATCGGAGACTGACAGAAGGATTGGGATGGTTAATCTTCTGGAGTAGACCTTGTAGTAAATACTCGTAAAGAAACTCTTTGCCAAGAGCCCGCCCCTAACTCACACGTGATTATTCAGCAAAACTGTAGCTCCGCTTGAAAGAAGATTTCTTTGCTTCCACATAGAGAGGAACTCATATTAAAGCCTTTGGCCGGTTGCGAGGGGAAATATATTAAGAGCTATGCGATATACGATATATGTTACACGTAACATATATACACGTACGTACACCGGAGACTCACTCAAACCTGAGATCCTGGAAGAGGACAACCCACCCTGCTCACAGTCGGCATCTGAGCCTCAGCAGCCGCAGCTCCGAGGCAAAGTCTTCACTTTGGGGGTCCGCCCGCCGCATGCCCCACTCCGGGCCGGGCAGAAGGCGCGGGGTGAGACGCACCCGGATCTCGCTGCCTCCCTCGGCGCTCTCTCTGCCGGCGGCGGCCTCACTCCCTCGGCCTCTCCGCGGCTCCGCGATCCGGGCCGGCGGGGGCCGCCCTGGG
>NW_024884733.1:23223228-23302319 GCF_019232065.1 Centrocercus urophasianus | reverse complement strand
TTTTAACCTCATCAGCTTTTTTTGAAAAGAAAAAAAATTTGAGCGCTTTTTGAGTTGAAACACCCGCCCACATTTTAACGGCAGAGATTTAAGGAGGCGCGGCGGAGTTGCAGCTCGGCCGGCAGGAAGGCCTGCAGCGCCCGCCCCGCCCCTACGGCCCCGCCGCTCCCCGCGGCCATCGCGCGGCCGGGACAGGGGGAGGGAAAAGGGAAAGGGAAAAGGAAAAATAAAAAGAAGGCGTCTATCGGCCGTTTGAGTTCTGTGGACGCCGTGCCCGGCGGCTGCGGGCACCTGCCCGGGGAGCGACCCGGGGCCGGGGAGAAGCCGTCCCAGCGCTGCGGGAGGCGGCTCACAGCGTCGGCTTTTCGACTTTCCGCCGCTCGCGATGGATTCGAAACTACCATTTTGGGGGGGAATGGGCGCCGAGAAGACGCGAGGGATTCTCTCTTCCCGCAAGAGGGCCGCGGAGCGGCGGCGGCGCAGCGTGGAGATGGCAGCGCCCTTCTGACAGTGGCGCTCCGTGCCCTACGCTGCTCTCGTTGCTTTACGTTTCAGGAAGCACGGGGAGGCTGAATTCCGCCCAAAAGAGCCCCGCGGGAGGTAAGGAGCAACGCCGCGGCTCCCTGTGGCGGGGTCCGTCAGCACCCCGCCCGCCTCTTCTCACCGCGGAGACGTTGGCTGGAACGGCCCCGCGCGGGAGGCGGCCCGGAGACGATCTGCACCGGGGAGCTGCCGGGCGCACCGCGGCACCCCGGCGGGGACGGCCGGCGCCTCCGATAGGAGACACGGTGGGCCCCGAGGTGTCGGGAGGGCGCGCGGCGATCGCTGCCTCTCTCTTACAGCCCGGCTGCGCGGCTTTTCTGCTGGGATCCCCCAACCGCCCCTCGTTCGTGAGTGCAGAAAGGCGAAAGGTAGTGAGGTGAGCACGCTTGAAGCAGGGAAACGCCGTGCTCCGGCTATCGGATGTCCACAGCCACGAAACGAGGGGAAAAGAAAATGTATTTAAGGGCCTTGCTATGACAGTTCTCTGTCAGAAGCAACAGCGCAGGCAACACTGTTAACAGAAGTATGAATTGTAATTTCCCTCAGAGATAACTCTAGAGATACGTAGCTATATATTTATATGACACCTGTATATTCAAGTCCAGTCGCTTTTCTGCATGAAAATGAAATAACATGCAGCTCTTCGGATTTGGTGTCAGGCGACTTCAATAAGACCAATTTTGTGACTGATCAGTGCCCCAGATCCCCGGGTTTGGTGCTGTTCGCTGTGCAGATGTACTGCAGAACAGGACATGGGGCCTTGCAGCAGCCCCCTACTACTTGCTTTTACAGCTACAAAGCAAGCCCCTGTGTTCTGTTAATCACATCACACAGCAAAAATAATGAAGTACGGCGGGGATGCTGCAGGCCTCCTGCAAGTGACACTGCCTGGCCACAACAGGCGGGCAGACATCCATCCAACAATCTTCCCAGAAAGAAGTGTCCCCATCGCAATCATTTCCTTTCGGCGGTGGTAATGATACCGTCAGATAGAGGGAATTGCCCCGATGGGCAGCAAAACCCCCTCCGGAGGGCTGCAGGGACAGAGCCGGCCGTGTTCTGCGGCGCTGTCCGAGGGCACCTCGGAGTGTGGAGCTGCGAAAACGGAAAGCTTCGCTGTGAATCTCACCTGAGCTTCCCCAGCCGGGGCACGTCGGGCCGCTCGCCTCTCCTTCACATTCTGGATCAAATCCTTCCCGTCTTGATCCAGCGAAGATATCATTATTTAAAATAATCCTGTGATAGACGTGAACACGGCGTAACTTATCTTGACAGCACACCTAGAACACAAATCGGTGCCAGGAATGAACTGGCTCCGGTCCAGTTTCCAAACCTCGCCTTTCAGCCCTCGTTACAGTTACTCTCTAGTAATGCGGGGGTGGATGTGTTTGTAGCTCAGCCCGGTCTGCCACGGGCACCGCATCACTCCCGGTACCGACGACAGCGCCGTGAGGGCAGCGCTGGTCGAACGGCTGTGAGCCGTAAGAACAGTAAGAAACCTCTCGGGAAACCTCGCCAGCTTAAACTAAAGCAGGTAAAATGTAACATCTAACTTTTCTTTTCTCGGGGACAGCTTTTCTGACCCCCTGCCTTTCCATCCCGAGTGGTGTTTTAGCACGGCTTGCATCCACCTCGAAGCTCTGCGTAGTTTTGCAGCCAACGAGGAGCACCGGACGCGTCCCGAAGGCGCCCAGCGGCGCTCCCGGGGCGGCTCGCAGCCCTGCCGTCCCACTGCGCCGGTTCCCTCGCTCTCCCCCCACACAGACAGGACCCGCGGCCGCTCTCCTTCCCCGCTCTTCGCTCTGCTATTTGCCATCGAGCAGAATATGAAAACTCGTCGGGCAGCGGCTCCCGCCGACGCGAATAGAAAAAACAATAAAGGATTCTCTTTCTTAGAGCTGGGGAAGGAGTTCGGTTCCGAGATGGCGTGACGGAGCTCCACGGGCCGCCACCGCGAGCAGGGCGCTCGGCCCGCCCGTGACCCGAGAGACGGCGGGCACGTCGCGCCGGCCGCAGCGATCGCTGAGCGCAGCGTTCGTGCTTGACGCGGGGCTGTGAGGGCACCGGGCTGTGAGGGCAGACAGGAAAACCGGGATTCGGCCGCGCTACGCCGCGCAGCCGCCTCTCACGGCGCCGGGGCGAGCGCGGGCTGCAGGCGACGCCGTTGGGCGCCCGCCGTTATTTCTCGTTAGGCCGCTCCCCGGGCCGCGGGGCCGCCCTCAGCCGGCCTCGGGGCGGGGGGCGGCCCTGAGGAGACGGCTCCCCCCAGGAGCCCCGCGGCGAGGCGGGGCGCCCCTCAGGCCTGGCCTAGGCGCGGGGCGGGGCGGCCTCACGCTCTCTCAGGCGCGCTGGGCGGGAAGGAGGCGCGAGCGCGGCGCGCGCTCCTTCTTTCAGCGGGAACGCGCGATCAGCGCCAGAAAGGCACCGCCTCCCCCGCTCCCTCCTCCTCCGCTCCGCGAGCGCTTGACAGGAGGCGGTCACGTGGCGGCCGCAAAGCGCCTCTTTGCGACCTCGATGACAGGCAAAATGTGCGACAGGCGCCGTGCGGGCGGGGAGGGAGCGGCGCTGCCTCCTCCTTCTCCTCTTCCCCGGGCCGGCCGCTGAGCTAGGCAGCGCTGCTCGGCCCCGGCTCCCGCCCGCCCCGCCGCCTCCCGGCCCTCCTCCTCCTGCTCCTCTTCCTCCTCCTCCTCCTCCGCCTGCCGCTCTTCTCCGTCCGGGCCCGGCCTGCCGCCTCCATGAGCCCGTAGCTCCCGCCGGCACAGCTCTCGCTGCGCGGGGCAGAGCGGAGCCGGGGCCGCCGCCGGCCGCCATGGCGTCCAACATGGACAGAGAGATGATCCTGGCCGACTTCCAGGTAAACGGCGGCCCGCGGGGCCGGGGGCTCGCTCCGCTTTCTCTGTCCGCCCGTTTCGGTGCCTCGGGGCTCTGTGGGAGGATCGCGAGCCGCTCCTCCGTTCCTTTATTTCCCCGTCACAACACGTGCCCCGGGCTCTCCGGCCGCGCCGATGCGACGTCCCCCTGAACTCGGGGAGCTCCGCGTCGCGTCGCGTCCCGAAAGCTCTCAGCTCCGCCTCGCTCCCCCAGCTCGCGCAGGGCAGGCGGTGCGGGGCGGTTTGGGCGGAGGCCGTGCCCGACGATGGGTGCCGGCCCGGCTGTGCCCTCCTCGCGGCGGCGCCGGCTCCGCATGTTGTAATGACGGAAGGACTCTCCCCTCCCCGTTCCGTACCATAGCGTGTCTGTGTAGAAAGAATATGCCCTCGCTGCTTGTTGCCTCTCCTCCTGCCTGCGAAAAGAGGTGATGTTTGACTTCGACCTCTTATTCTGAAGTGCGGTGGTCAGCATTTATTGCGGGGCCTGCTCAATCTCTTCTGTGTACTGCTTCCTCATGCTGCTTGTTTGCCTTATTCCTACTTCCAAGAACGAGTAAACAAACAGGTGGGTGATGCTGGTTGTAATGGTGGGCAAAGCCTGCGAAGAGCAGCTTGTAGGGATATCAGATCGTGTTTGAATATCTCCTTAATATTTGCTTTTCAATTAACCTTCTTTTTTAAGCTTTGTCCTCTTACAGTGCCTGATTTTTGACTGGATGTACTCTTGGATTGAGTTGTAAACCTGGTCGGTGAATGTACTATGTCTTAAAAGAGCCTCTTTCTCAGCTGTCAGCTGTAAACTTCACATATTCCATTAAAAAAAAATGGGAGGGAAAAACTCCTCCCTTCCCTCCTTGTGTGTTTAACAAGAACGTTTCCTTGGAATTAGAGGTGATGCGACCATATTGTACGTTACATAATTCCTCTTTTGCAAAACTTATCTGATCTCTTCTTGATGTAACATGCAGAGTTCCCAGTCGATAACAAAGAAGCACTTTCACTTGTACGTAAATATGTTGCACCTGTTTTTATTTGAACATTTAGTGAATGTTTTTGTAATCATTTGATTCGCTGCTCTTGGAGTTAATTTTGTGTACGTAAGGAGTAATGTCTCAATTTTAAGGATGGGTTTTCATAGCTTTTTCACTACCAATACATCACATAAAAGGAGACTAGGGCTCCAATTCTGCATCAGTACCGATGGAGACAGACGTTATGGAGTCCCCCACATTACTAGCTAAAAAAGCTTTATGTTCCACGTGAAAGGCAATGATTCAGTTAGCCACAGGTAGATCTAATAAGGCAGGCTTTTTTTTTTTCTCTGTCTACTTTCCATACCTTTAGTGGCAGTGCTGTTTTTCAGTTCTGCAGTAGTTTTCTGCTTGGGTTTTGAAACCAGCTACGAAAAGTATAAGAGCAACTGCATTATTTGTTACTGCAAAGACAAGTCAGTATTGTTGCAAACTTGCAGAGCAGCGGTGGAGCTGCAGGAATGGGCTGTATAGAATGAAGGTGACGTAGTTTGCACCCGGGAAATAATTTACTGTGTAATAATGCTTCTTTAAAATAACAGAATAAGGAAGCTTCCATTTTATGTACTTGTTTATTTCTGTTGTTGTCTTTGTTACCTTTTTTTTTAGTAATTCTCAAACTTTCATCTGATCCTGAGACACTGAACTGTCACTTGTTGGACAGTGCTGATCATTTTTAGGCCTCATGTCTTTTAGCTGTCAAAAATAGTGGAGGATTTTGAGTATTTTAAGCATGCAATGGGATTTGCAACTCATTAACTAAGATTTTAAAATGTAAAGTAAAACATTATGTACAAAGCAATCTTTCACGGTTTCGTCTTTTATTTATCTGATTTTTTTTTTTTTTTTTTTTAATCAATAAATGTATTTCTCAGAGTTGTTTTGCTGTCTTTTATGTTTGTGTTGGATATCTTGCTGAAGAATGATGTACACGATGGGAATTTTAAAAGCCATTCTTAATAGTTGAGCTAATTTTGTCGAGTGAAACTGGGAGGGAAACTTCATCAGCGCTTCACACTGACCTTTCCCGAGTTTCTTTTAAGAAGAATAGAGCATTGGTCTTGGAACTTTTACAACTTGAAAAGGTTTTCCATCTTCCCCCTTATTTATTTATTCATTTATTATTAGGTAAGTCATAATTGTGCTAATGTGTGATGCTTTTGGCAGCATTCATGGGCTTATTTTGTATCTCTCAGAATCATTAGGGATTTTGCCATTAGTTTAAACTAGAGTAGGATCGTATATTGCATTTGTTGGTGTTTTTTTTTTCCCTTTCTAACAAGGAGAAAAAATACTTGAAATTATTATAGTATACTCATATGTAAGTACATGCATTGGATAATTTTATAAAAGACTAACTGCAAGATAAAGCTATCTACCAGATGCAGTTCTTAACATGTCTCAAAGCAATTGAAGGCTGTTCTGTGTGATTCTGTTTTCTTTCCTCCTGCTGTTTTTTAACAAGGTGAGTTTATGCTACCTGTAGAGTACTAAGTGTGTATATGTAGGTAGGTTATGTAAGCAACCCATCTGGCTTTTCCCTCTTAGATCCTCCCTTAGGAAAGCTTCTACCAAAGCCTGGTTTAGTGCACCATCGGTCTGTTTTCAGTGGAAGGATATGAAGGGAGGATATGTGGGAGTTAAACCCACAAACAAGTTTTAGCTCTCTTCCTAAATGCAGTTCAGAATTTTTCCACAAAGTGTCATTGGCATATAGAAAAAATTCCATGGAAGAAAAAACCCAAACCCAACAAATTCTTTGAAAAGGTAACTGCATGTGAATTGATAAAAGTGATGCAGCAACATAGGTCAGGTTCTGTTACAAATAAGGGAAAATAATTTCTACTGCTTTTTGTTGTCATTTTTCTATTTGTTGTGTTTAACCAGGGGCAGGTAGTCAGTCCCCAGGTAGTCACTTGGTTGTAGTCACTCGAGTCATGTTAATGACCTGAGGAGGTAGGGCTTTGAAGAGAGTTGCTCTCGCAGTGGGTTAGTTCACTTTTCACTGTAAAGAACAAACAAATAGCAACTTCAATTGCAGTTGTGAATTTGATCACGACTGCTATTTGTGCTGACCTTAATTAGATTAGTGTAGTTAAACTGTTCAGAAATGAAAAACAGTCTTTGGCTATTGGAGGAAGGGTCAGATAGGGACATTTATGTACACTGGTACCTTAGGATGGGTGCTGAAGTTTTTGTCAGTGTAAATCATGTAACTCATAGGACCACTTTTGTCAGTCAGTGTGGTTGTCCTCACAGTAATTCCGAAGCATAAAGTGGGCCGGAGGGTTGGAGCACAGTGGGAGTTGCCAGCTCTTTGGGTGTCCATCTGTTACAAGAATATCCAGCACGTAAAACTTCCATAGGAAATTTTTCATGGAATTCACACTTCTCATTGACCAAATAAATTAGTTCAAGGTTTGATCTGGGTGGGAAGACTTTGGAGTGGAATAGTAAGACTCAAAAATCCTTGCTTTCCTTGAAACGGGTATCTAATAGTTTGTTTCCTCTGTGAAACAGTCATGTGGTGTTTTTTTCTTTTCAAAATTAACTTAAAAAGAAAAGTGCTGGGCAGTGGAGTGCTTTGGTATGGTTCACATACTCGTGTATAAAACATACTTATTTTCCTTCTGAGCTTCCCCTTTGCATCAGTCTTTTTCTCAAAAAAAAAAAAAAAAAGAGATTTGTGGGAGGAGCAAAAAGTGGTTGGGAAGATAGAATATAATTGTCAGAAAGGTGAGAAAGCATGCTAGATAATCCATGTTTTAAGTTAGAGGATTGATGGCTACGTTGGTACCTCAGCCTTGGAGTCTATTTTGAAGGTTTAACCATAATTCAAGCTACTCTTTTCATTCTGGAATGGTGAAACTAAAGAAACTGCAGAGTCACCTTCACATGAAGTTAACTTGTGGTGCTGCTAAATATCTGACAAAGATACTGGTTTGGTTTTTTTGTTTTTGTGACTGTGGGAAACATCAGTTTGCTTCAGCCCTGTTTAAGCTTATCTCTGTTACGCAGTTTTCACTTTGTAACAGTCAATGTGCAGAATTTGTGCGCGTTACTTTTTCTTTGCTGCTGGAGCTTTGCTTTCTTCTGCATCTATTGTTGTGTTGCCTTAAGTCAGCATTTGTTACCTTTTAGTTAATGCCAGTCTGAAAAGTTGATGGGTGAAAAAGGTAGGCAGATTCAAGAACGGCTTCAAGTTAGTGCACGTGGTTCTTATCTTGCACTGTGAACTTCTGCTGGGGGCTGGAAAGAGCATCCCATGTGGTGTTAGTAAGAGGAGTTTATCCACCTGGGGGTTTTGAGTCTATAGTAAAGTTAACGTTCATATAATTGATTTCTGAACGAAAAGATGTTCTTCACATTTGGTCATGAAGATGTTGGAGCAGAAAGGACTGTTGTTGATTTCTGCGAAGGCTTTCTGTGACGTGTTTGGCAATTCGCTTAGAACACGGCCCGCAGTGCAAGATAAATGCTGAAGAGACATCCAGTCAAAGGCTAAATCTTTGGAAAGTATTCTCAGACTTATTCTTAAAGTTCTTGGAGGCCTGTGCTTTCATCAGGAGGGCTACCATGGCACCTGAGTAAGCTCATAGTCTTGCTTACACCACAGCCAACAGGATTCATTCATTTGTGTGACAGCTGAAGAGCTTTAGCAGCAGGCATTCCCAGAGCTGAACTGAGCTCTGCAACTCCCCACAGCTGGGAGGAAATGCAGTCCTGTGAAGGTTAGAAATCAAGGTTTGGGAGAGGCAGGTTTGTTTCCTCTTTCCCTCCTATTGAGTGTCTTCAGGTAACAGTGGTTTTGTCATGTCTTTTAATTTTGTGCGTTACACGGTCAGTAGCAGCATTGCAACTGGTAGTTGGACCTCTTGGTTTGCAATGCATTTGGTTTTGTTTGCTGTGAGTGGCCTTCGGGGTCGAGACGTGATGGAAGTATACTGCATGCTTAGCGTATGTCAGTTTGGTTACTTTGTTTGTCATTGGCTGCTGCCGAGGCTGTTGCTCGTATTTATTTGTTCTTTATGTGTTTTTGAAGAACCAACAGTTGAATTTCTTTAGATACTCCTAGATTCACTTGTAACACCGGAGCTCGTATGCACCAGGACAGAGCTGGTTTGACTTCTCATCTCCTCTCTGGCCTTTAAACAGGAGATGAAGTGGATTGCAGAGTTGCAAAATGGGAAATTCATGTAAGAGTGTTGTTCATTTTATGACATGATGACTTGGATATTTTCACTGATAGCTCTTCATGGAGAAGCCTGCTATGCTCTTACATAAGGACAGATATTTAATTAGAAATACAGTCTGACATTTATGGAAAGAAGATACTGTGATATGTGTACATTACAGCCTAGCTGTAAGAACCTAAATAATTTACTTCTGGAGCACCGATTCATTTTTAGGAAGAGGTTTATGCAGTTCTTTCCATTCAGTTGCCTTGGAAAGAGTCTTCACTTCATAGTAATCACATCACTTTTTCCATTGACCCATTCGTATCAGTATTTGTGTTTGTAGGTCACTGAAACTGACTGAGGGGTGATAGATGTTTTTCAAACGCTAAGACAACTAGTAGCTATAATCTCTGAGTTACTGTGTCTGTCACAGAGGCTAGGAATGCGTTTTCATTGTAAGAAAAGAGGACATTTGTTTGGCAAATAAAAAGTAAAATGTGTGACTAACATTTCTTTGTGCACAAGTATCATTTACAGTAAATGAATTTACTGAGTTGATATTTTTGACTGGAGGGAGGTGTAGAAAAGAAGAGGGTGAAGGTGTGAGTTGCTGCAGTTCCTGAGGAGCTCTGGGAATTTCCAATCTTAAAAGTATCTCAGTGCAGAAAGTCTGAGATGTTCCCCTCTCTATTTGGGCAGTTGTCATAGTTCGTTTACCATTGCATGCCTTGTTTTCTTGCTTTTCCTACTGTGAACAGGAGTTAATAGCTTATTAAAGAAACTACGTAGCTTTTCTGGGGGATAGAATTTATATTATTGTAGTGAGCAGACATGTTTGTGCTCTGCACAGTCAGTAGTAACAGCATTGGAACTGGTAGTTGGGCCTCTTGGTTTGCAATGCAATTGCTTTTGTTTGCTGTAAGTGGCCTTGAGGGTAAGGGATGAAAGCATACTGCATGCTTAGTGCATTTTGGTGGGGCAGCCATTAGATGAGTCCTTCCTTTTAACTGCTGTGGAAACCTAGAAGAAGCCTAGGTAAACACCTAGCATTTGAGTTGTCCCTCAGCATTTGGATGAAAGGAAATTATGTGCTTGGTGGCTTGAGTGATACCTGCTAATTAAGCCCATTTTTTAGAATTTACTAGATAATATGCAATTGTTAAAAACAAGTTGAAGAGGAAACCAAAGTCCTAATGTTATTTGGTCTATCAAAGCAGTCCTGTGGTGATCCTCTGAGTTTAACTGGCTGAGCAGGTCTTTGTTCTGTGGAAGTAGTTATGCCTTCAGAAGGTACTTCGATAAAACTGAAGTTTTAAGACTCTTTGAAACCAGAGCAGAACAGATCAGCCTTTCAGAGCTATTTTACATAGGTTTCATATTCTACCTATTGCAGGAAACAATTTGTAAAGACAAGAGTTCTGGATCTGAGTCATCTCTATTATTTTTTTTAAAGGTCAGGTTATTTGTGTGAGCAAATACCAAAGGCGCTGTATCAGCTCAGACTGAAAACCCAGGTTGCTGAGTGTCTCATCTGCAAGCGGTGGCTGGAGGCTAATCCTTAGGAAAGAGCAGTAAGAAATAGTATTTGAATGGGTTTTCCTGTTTCTGGAAGTCAGCATTTTGTGAGTGTAAGGATAAAGTTCTTTAGGAGAATTTTGGAAATTGTGTCAGTTTGATACAGTTTTGAGTTCTTTGGAGATCTCTGAGTAGTTCTATGATACGTAGGTTTACTTTTACTCAGTATATTGTATATACATTAGTGTATATACCCGTCCTATTCTGCATGTTTCACTGCAGCTTCTACTATCTCTTGTGATACAGAAGTCAAAGTTGCCCAAACTGCAGGAATCTTAACCCTCTAAGGTTTCCTTCCAGTGAAATTCATAAAAAGTTTGATGCCTGCACTGTAGGAAGAAGGGGAGATTGAGCTTTTAAGGCTGGTTTAAGAAACAGTCTGTTGTTTTTTTGTTTTAAAAAAATAAAATCATTTGCTGAAGTTCCCTTAAAATTTTGGAGACTGTCTGATCCTGGTGGTTTGTTCTGGGTGTGTATATTGATGCTTCGGAATAACAAAGCTTCTCTTTACAGAGATCTCTTATGGGATGAGCTTTAAGTTCCTCTGTAGTGAAAGTGAGCACACACAATTCGTTTAGCTTTTCCATTATGTCCTTGCCTTCCGTTAAAACTTCTTTGGTATCTTCTTTGATCCTTCTGACCTGTTGGCAACCTTCCTTATCCTGATGCTTTTAAAAGCTTATGTAATGTTTATGTCTTTAGTCAAATGTTTTTTATAGTCATTGTTGGCCCACTTTATGGTATGACATGTATTTTACGGGATTTGCGTGTTCTTGTGCTCTCCTATTTTGGAGAGTTGTCCTGTTCTGAACCAAAAAATATGATATGGAATGTTGAGTATAGAGTTACAGATGTATTAAATAGGAGTTAGTGCTCTTCCTTTGTATGTTGTCTCAAAAATGGACTTTATTCCTTCTTAATTTCTTCTAGGATACTATTGCTTTATAGGTAATGAGGAAAAAGATATTTGTGACTATAGAGGAACCCGGAGTGTTTCTCTGACCCTTGTTTTCCATATGTATTGTTTTCTGACATTGTAACGTATGCAGAGCATTCCAAAAGTAATGCCTCCTGTTTATCTCCATGGAAACTAGAAAAGATACAAAGAGCACAATAAAACTATTTGGTAGAGCAACTTTTCATCTACAGAATGCTGTTTTTCAAGGTAGTTGCTGCCCCTAGTTGTACATTTTCACTACCAGTGAACAAGAGCCTGCATGCTGCTCTTGTAAAAATCTGAACCAATGGAGATGACCCCCTCTTGCCTCTGCTGAAGTGCACCACTGACCGTGCTCACTGTTTGGTCTCTATGAATGCTCATCATGTATCAGTGAATGTTAGTGGGTGCCACTTTTTCCATATGGAGGAATTCAGTGACACACCTTGGCTTTATATACGCTTCCATGTTGGATGCCATTTTGTCAGGCTGCCCCTCGGCTGCCATCTGTCACATGACAACAGCATGTAATGGGATATTGGTGGGAAGGTTCAACCTCTACTGCCATACCACCAGTGTTTGCTTCTGACACTGTGGATCAACATAATAAAACAAGAGGCTTTACTTTCGGAGCAGTATTTGTACACTCTGAGAGCAACTGTGATTCAGGCAATGTTGGTGTTTTTACTTTTACTGAGATGCTTTTGCAGATTAAGCAAGCACAGGAAAAATTATGATAATCTGAACTAAAGCATTTTGTAGTTAGATAGCAGCTGTAGTGAAAGAAGGACATCTTCAGCCTTCAGAAAAGGCAGATGGATTTAGTAGTCCAGAGTACTCATCAATGGCTGCTTGTTTTTGATTTGGCATGGTTTGTAATTCAGCTTGAGCACCGCTCATTGCATGTAGTGCAGGGAGGATGTGGCTAAAATCTTCAAGTGTTAGATGGGGCTTGTGAAACTGGGGTTCACGTCTTGGCTCAGCTGATGGACTTCCTGGTGTTGTGCCTCCATGGCTTTCTGGAAGCAGAATTTGCTACAGATTCTGGTGCAAACCATTTGAATATGGTTAATGTGATTCCAAGCTAGCTAGTTCTGCTCAGAAGTGGTTGGAGCTTCATGCTACCAGCTCAGACTTTGTACCCTGCTTGCTTTATTCAGGAGCTCTGCAGTCATCTCAGCGTGGGCAAAGTTCACTCTTGTTTGCCTGGTAGCTAATAGGTAGCAAGTCTTGTGTGACCTTCAGAAATACCACTTTTGTTACCCTCTGTAGAAGGGGACAGTGTTTTCTCACTTTGTGTAATGCAGTGCTCGAGTAGTATGAACAGTTGGGGCAGGAATTGAAAGCATTGGGTAAAACTCGAGCATGGCGTGTGCACCCAGACCTTCTCCAGACTTCTGATGCTGGTAAGTGTATTAGCTTGTTTTGTGAACAGCTGGTGAATCTGCTTCATTTTTACCAGATGGTCTTCCGAGTTATGTAAAAACAGAGAAGTATTCTTATCTCTTCATTTAGATGCTTGCAGTAGGTGACCTTTCAGTTTGTGTCTCAGTCGATATGCCTGGATGTTTTTTAAAATGTTTCTCTAAACTAGAAAGAAGTAAAAGTTAATTTAATAACCACAGATGACTCATAGTAAGAGCAGTCTCATTGCATCAGTATGGTTGGGTTGTTGCAGGGTTGAAGTGATACGGGATACCATGCAGGGACTTGTGTCTTGTTCTCCTGTGTAAATAGTGATAGGGTAGGAGGGAATGGCCTCCAGTTGTGCCAGGGGACGTTCAGTTTGGATAGTAGGAAAAATTTGTTCTCTGAAAGGGTGGTCAGGTACTGGAACTGTCTGCCCAGAGCGGTGGTTGAGTCACTGTCCCTGGAGGTGTTTAAGAAATGTTTGGATGTTGTAGTGAGCGACGTGGTTTAGTGAGGAAATACTGATGATAGCTGGAAGGTTGAAGTGGGTGATCATGGAGGCCTTTTCCAACCTTGGTGGTTCTGTAATTCTGTGTTGCAGTCTGTGTGGTCTGGGGGCTGGTGGGGCTCTGGCATAAGAAATGCCCAGGTACTCAGAAATCCCAGTTGTGAGGGTCCCCTGCCATGGCCAGAGAACCGCCTAGGTGGAGAGGCAGCTGGAGCTTGTTCAGTAAAAGGAGAGAAGGAGCTTAGGGGGATCTAGCTGCTCTTCCATCTCTACAGCAGGCAATAGACAGTATAGCATTCAGTGTCTTAGAGTGGCAGAGTGAAACGACGAGAGGCAAAGGTTACAGGTTGCATCAAGGAGAGTTATAGCTAAATGCAAGGGAAAAATCCTTCAATTGATGGTGATCAAGCACTGGAGCAAGCTGTCCAGGGTGGCTGTAAACCCTGTCTTCAGAGATGTCCAAAACCTGACAGGAAGCTGAAATGTGTCTGTGAAATGACCTGTCTGCTTGTGATTGAAGGAGTCAGTAAAACAGCAAGCTGAATTTTGGTTTTATTGGAAGGTTAAGTACATGAGGAGACAGAAAAGAAGGATATTGCTGTTATTTCTGATGCTATTAAGAACGATTCTGAGGTTTTCTTAACTGCCACCCTTGAGAATTCTGCCATTCTTTCTAGCAGATCTGTAGCCTGCACCTGAAAAGAGTTTTTCTTTCTCCTAGTCTCTTATCTTTTAAAGAGTAAGTTACTGAAGGACAATGAATTGATTTTAGCAGTATTTGTTCTTTGCCAATGGTTTTGATATCTCTTTAGAAATTCATATGTCTTTATAAAATACAGCTCCAGCTGTATTGCTAGATCCAATAATTTAAAAAAAAAAAAAAAAAAGGTTGGATACTTTTAAAAGTAATAATTTCCTAGGGTGCTGTCTGTGTAGCTGCAGTGGTGGGGATGAATTAAGCTGCCTTCCTGGTGCTTTGTAGATCTCAGAAGGATTAAATCCTCCCAGGTGACATCACCTGTTGAACCTTGTGATGCCTTAATGGAGTTATTTTCCCAGGTATTGCAATTTTGGGTACATGTTAAGAAGATGGGCTGAACAGTTGATAGCTGCAACAACAAAATGCTGATGGCTGAAAGCTCTCTTCATCCAGCACAGGAGACTGTGCATCAGTTGTTTCAGTATCTGAGGAGTAGGCATTGGACTGAATGACAGTAGCTTAGTCTTAGTCTGAGACAGATGGATATGATGTTAATGAGAGGAAAAAATCTGTAGTTGACAACTGGTGTGAGTCTGTCCTGTTGATCCGTTGTCTGAGTTGACTGTTCTGGGTGCTTGGAGCTAGGGCTCCAATGTAATCCTTTCTGCTGTATGGACCTGTATGTGTGTCGGCCCCAGGTTACTGCAGGAAGCTCAGCTGAAGGTGCTGACTGCAGAGTGCATGTGAAGGCTAGTCAGGCACACTGTGAGCTTTTTTTCCTGCCTGACATTTACAGGAGAGAGATCAATGCATGATGTAGTAGTTGCCATGCATGATGCAATGCATGATGTAGTTCTCTGCCATCTGTCTGTCTGTTTTTAATGGTCCTGAACCCCTTACGTGAAGTGTTTGGGCGTATCGCCTAGATTGGGTTAGTGCAGAAGTGGTCCCTGCGTGGGGAAAACAGTGACTGTTGGTAGTCAAAGGAAATAAAGAGTTGTTCAACTGATCGTTGAGAGAGGTGGACATCAAAGTCATTCCAATCAGTGGCTGTTAGGCCGACCCTGGTTTTTGGGTACTTCTGACTGTTGTGTTGTGTCTTGATGAGAAGGAGGAGAGGCCACAGGTGAGTAGGGATAGCAAGTTCTGCCTGGCTGCCAAATACCATTTGCTCCCAGCTTCTGTGCAACAACTGCCACCAGCTATCTATCAGGGCTGCAGTAGCCTAACTCTGTATTTGAGCCAGCGACAGCTGTTTGCTGCTCTCCCAGCTTCTGCAGGAGTAACAGCCCGGCTCTCTGTGCTGGGAGCAACAGTTGTCTCTCCCAGCTTTGCTGTATAACAACTGCCCGGGTCTCTGCAGCAGGTGCAGGAGGAGCATTTTCAGCAGCAGCTGCCGCCAGATGGGGAAGTCAGCTGTTTTCCTGTGATGTGGAGGTAGGCTAAAGCCTTGGCTGGTGAGATGGGGGGTCATAGAGGTTCTCAAAATCCAGATGCAGCTGTTAGAGCTGCCAAGGTTAGACCACCCTGCAAGGAATTAGAAGAGTGAGTCTACTGCCATGTGCTAAAGCTTTCTGTAAGCATCTCCAGGGTTTGTCTTGGATGCCTGGAACTATCTGCCCTTCAGTTGAATTATTTCCTCAAATGATTACTTTATTTTTCCCTATTTAACAGTGATTCAGATTACTTTGCCAATTAAAAAAAGATAGGCCACTTGGTGGATAGCTCTGAAACTCTGCACGGGTAAGCTCTCCATCAGTAACTAAGGTGATAGCTTTACAGCTTAGCCATGTGAAAAACATTTGGAGGAGAGCTGCAGAGAATTTACTGTGTGCAAATCTAAATCTAGCTGATAGAAACACCTGGTCTGAAAAAGCAAGGTGCTGTGAGAGTTACTTTTAACATTCAGTAGTTTTGTCTTCAAAATCTGTTCTTGTGCATTCAGTAAAAAACAACAGTTCATTCATTTTTCACGTTCATTTTCCTCTTGTGTGGTCTGAAAAACCCAGGAGAGACTGCTCAGTCTCTGCAAAAATGCTATAGCTGCTATGGAGGGCAAAAGCGCTATTTTAGATTTAGAGGAAATCCAGAGAAGAGAAGGCACTCTTCCTAACATTTGCTTCCCCTTTGGCCTTTGGTTAAATTCCTGGATTTCTTTTTGATGTATAAATGTTTGCAAACCAGTAAACGTGGAAGATTTTACCTTTACTGTGATCGTTGGTTTAAGTTTCAGATTTTACTTGGAGGATGTGCTTGTTGTTGCTTAGGTTTAGTACTTTGTGATTTAGTACTTTGCTGGTAGGAATTTTCTGCTGAGATATTTAATGCCTTCTATGAAAATAAATCTGAATAAAAATCAGTTAATCTCTGAACTAAAGTGGAAAAAATTCTCATCGTATTTCTAACTGCTTAATAAGAAAGGCATGCTTTTGCTTTTCAGAGTTTGTATACTTTCCAGAGGTTTGAATTTTTTTTCCTGTTACTGTTAGAATTCAATGTTTTTAATTTTAATTTTTGCTTGGTTAGAATGAAAGGCATAAGAACGAATGAAACACATGCTTTATGTATTGTAAAGGAGTCAGCCCTGTGATTCTTAGTCTGGCTTCCTGAAGAAGTAATGCATATGAGATTATGGTGCCCAGGTGTCCTCTCAGATAACTTCTGAACCCAATACCAATTACATTCTTCCAGATTTAATCAAAATAAAACAAGGTAGCGTGGAAATAAGTCCATTAAAAAAAAAAAAAAAAAGAAAAAAGACTTCATAAATATTCTAGTCATTGGAGAAGCTTAAATCAGCTCTTGTAATTAGGAATGAGAGATGAACCCATGAAGAACCAGGCTTTATTAATTTTGTGGCTCACAGGACCTGCTGCTTCCTTATGTGTATCTTCCAGAGGAAGACAAAAGCTGGTGTCAGGCTGTGCTGGGCCTCATCCTGCCCTCCAGGAGCCCTTGATGTCACGGCTGTCAGTGAGGCCTTGTCTTTGGTGCTTCACCGTAAGGAAAATAATTGAGGTTCAAACCAGACGATTTTCTTGAATTGATGGTGCAGGAAACAAACTTTTATTTTTTATTTTTTTAACTTTCTTACTCATCTTTAAACCGGTGATGGAGCGTGACTTGAGGCAGAAATTTGTGTTTGACTGCTTGTAGTGTCTGAATCAATTCTTCTCCTCCATGTTGAAATGTTTTTCTGAAGTCATAATCTGCTGCAACAGATACTTATATTACAGCATGCTAAGGAAGATTGTAAAACATGTTTGTGGTTTACATTAATCAGTAGCTTTCATTCCTCCATTGTTGTAATTCCAAAATGTTTGTTCCTCTTTTATTGGCACCTAACAAAACTGACAAAATTAGTCAGTCTGAAAAGTGAAATCTCAAAGTTGTTTTTTAAAATGTCCAGACTTTAAATGTGTTTCACATTGTTGTCAATGGAACCTCAGACTGTCACTTTGGTGAAAGTTTGTCCTAGTCAGAGTACATTGCAGCAGAGCTGTCAGGATCACTTTCAGTGTAGCCTGATGGTGTTAAGCACTTGTTTCTGTGCTCCCTTCCTGCCATTTCTCTCTTTTGATGCTTAAAGGAAAGCGATGAGTCTTTGGCATCTGTTCTCCCGCTGATTCTGTTCTATTACTGTTAAACTATATTTTAAAAATTCCCTATTCTATATGATATATAAAAAGAAATTTATATAAAAGTTTTATATAACTGTATGTTGGGACAGAAGGAACACGATCATGGCTGAGATCTTGTGAAAGATGAGTACAGTGCTGGAACAACATTCAGGCATTTTATATGAAAGTAAATGTTTCATTACACAGACTTCGTTTTAAAGAGTTTCACAAGGTTCCTCACCTGTACTCGACTGAGCAAAAAGTCTCACTTGCCACCTTTTTCTTCATCTAGCAGTGCTGTGTAACACCTGCGTAGGGGTAAAAGGCGTTGGTGGAGGCAGAAGAGTTGGTTCTGGTTGGAGACAAAGCACTCCAACCACTTCAGACTTAGCATTTTAAATATTTTTGTGGTCTCTTTTAAGGGAGCAGGAGTGTTTCAGAATTTCTGATGTAGAATTCTCAGAACACCTTTATGAGACAGCACTGTAGCCCTAATTTTGCAAATAACTACTTTGTCTTGCTTCCTTATGTGGTTTGTTCAAGGTTACACAAGGGTCCTCTGGTGGAAGAGGGAATTATACTCAAATCTGTGGTGTTTAAAGCTCTCCTTGCAGAAATAAAAAACCCTATACATTTCCTGTCATTTACTGAAATTAATTCTAAGTATTAGTGCTTACTTTGATCAATGCTTTTAATTGAGTTTACTGCTTCTTTTTCTTTCTAGGCTTGTACTGGTATAGAAAATATTGATGAAGCTATAACTTTGCTTGAACAAAATAACTGGGATTTAGTGGTAAGTATTCTAAGAGAATGACTTGTCAGATGAACAGTGGTGTGCCATCCTGCTGAGACAGCTATTGTCTTTATTTCAGAGTTGTATGGCTGGGGCAAGCAAGTTATGTGCAGGCTTTTTTTTTTCTTCTAGTTCTTGCTTGTATCATGACATTGCAAAATAAAGGCTTGGTATAGCTTATCCAGTAGTAACTCTAAGCTATGAAACTGTGACATACCAGAAACCATATGCAAAAGTGTTCGTTTAAATTTTAGTCATTAATGTTTTTAAACAGGAAAGCACAACTGTGTGTTGGCAGAATGGTATGATTTAAAACATCCTTAGTCACAGTAGTTTGTTGTGACACAGTGTGGGCTGGGCTGTTTTGCAAGTTCAAGTATTTGTTATATGAAGACAAGGAATAGTGTTATGCTTTCTTTCTGGATTGTAAGGTTCTTAATATGATGCATTGAATCAGTTGGATAGGATTTTGGGGGAATTGGGGGAATTTGTAAATTGTAAAGTTACATGGATTACAATAAATGATCGCAGGTAATGCTGAATGAGAGAATTATGATGGAAAAGTGTTAAGAACAATGAAGAGGAGTTGTTTTATTGTTTATTTATTTTCTTTTGGGACTCCAGAATGAGCGAAAAGGGGATGAAGTACTTACAGCTATGATAATACCTTTACATTCTTCATCTTATTAGTGATGATTAAATGATCTAGAAGTAAAATGTAGTAGGGAAAGAAGTAATGTCCCAGAAATGCATGCTTAAAAAAGACATGGAAAGTAAGAAAGGAAAAAAGCTTAGGGATGTAAGAGGTACTTCAGGATAGTGTCTGCAAAAGGGGGATGGTAAGTGGCAGAAGAAAAAAGGTGGATTGGAGTGGGTAGAAGTGACAAAAATGCCCTAAGCTCCTGTCATTAACAGGACACTGGCTTTCTCTTATTAAGAGCAGACTTCTTGTAGAAAGGGGAGTGGATGCTAAATTATGCAGAAGAGTGAAGAAAGAGAAGATGAAATTTGTAAAAAGACAAGGAGTTTCTATCTTGAGAGAATTAAACATCTTGTTGTTAGACAATGGATTTCAGCATTTCAAAAATCAAAACAGCACATGAAAAAAGCTCACAACTGACGAGAAACCTAGGGACTACTTATTTTAAAAGTGTAGAATGAAACTGTAAAACAATAATCCTTTGTGTGCTTACTGCATCAGTATTATCTGTGTGCTTGTGTTGTGCCTCTCTGCCCTGTGATTCAGTGATCAAGTATGGAGCCAGTGCCAAGAAACTGGGGAGGAGGGAATACTTTGTTTTTGATTAAACCAAAAGGTCTTTTTGAAACTTTTCAGCTGAGATGGAAACTGTGAAAATGTATACGCAAGAAGCCTCACACTATAATATTGTATTTTAGGTAGCTTGAAGAATTTCTTTGTTTGCCCTGATGCAATATTCCTACTGCTTATTGTCTTCATAGTTTGTTGGTTTTTTTTTTCTGGTCCTGTTAGTAGATTTTAGTACGAGAGTTAAAATGTCACCCATCTCCTTCCTGTAACTTGAGTGAGTGTTGCTGTGTTTTTGCATTTTTTTGGACATGAGGTCTTACCTTTTTAAACAAAACAAAGCAGCAATCCAAGACTCAGTGAGCTCTAAGGAGCTTTGCAGTTGGACTTGATGATCTTTAAGGTCTTTTCCAACCTGAGCAATTCTATGATTCTTTCTTGGTTTAGTTGCTCTCTTTTATTTATTTTTTTTAAAGACAACCTTTTTTTTTTTTTAAATTAAGGATGCGTATGAATTATTTTTTTTCTTTTCATTTGAGAATGGAAACATCGACAATTTTTGAACTTGTAAAGATCCTACTTCTGGGGAGGTGTGAACATGACAGTCTTCATTTACCTCCCTTAGTGTGGGATGCATGGAGACATTATCTTCCACTTAGACTAAACAAATTGGATTTAAATTGGAGTTGTGTATGTTTTATGGTGTTGAAATCACATTTGTAACTGTTTAAAGTGATACAGGAAGCTGCCACTTATAAACATTGTACTGCTAGGTTTCAAGTGCTCAAAATCAAATTGGTGATGAGATTGCTGTGGAGGAATTTGCCTGCAGTAACAACAAACAAAGTGTTTGATGGGATCATGAAGTCTAATCTTGCCAATAACTGGTTTCCTTCTTTTGCACATGAATTGACCTTTGTTGTGGTCTTCCCCAAATAGCAGTTTACTTTTTTAATGTATTGGAGCTCTGTAACCTATTTACTGGGCTTATTCAAGGCCAAGTGATGAAATGCCACAGATATTCTGTGAAATCTAGATGATTGATGTAGATAACACAGTGATTTCTTTTAGGTCTTCATCACTATGAAATTGTTCTTCAATTAATAATCCAGTAACTCTTAAGCCTGCTACAAGTGCTGGTTTGTTGCTTCTCGAGTGTTGTTCCTCTGAGACCAATCAATTTACAGTAGATTTTAATATTTGAGGAAGCAAAAGTTAGGAATTTCTGTGTGCTGTAAAATTTGATGGCTTAAGAAGTTTTCTCATTCAAAACCTTCCGCTTCGACATTTGGAGATAAGAATGACAATATACATGTATTTTAAACTTTGTATGAAGGGAATAAAAAAGAAATCCCAAGTGTGTCCTTTTTGAATTGTTTCTGATAGTATATATTTAAGAGAAATGATCTATTAGTGCAGAAATTCCTAATCTGCTTGGCCCTATGTGATATGGACTTTCAGGTATGTGAGGTTATTACATGTGTGGTAACTGCTGTCCTGATATCCTGTACATAAAATCTAATAAGATCAGATTTTTTTATATGAAGAACAGCATTCTCTGCTTATTTTTTCTACCTTTTTCCATATCAGCATTTCTGTTGTTACTCCTTCAGCTGTTATTTCATTTTTTTCCCCAACAGATATGGTGATGTGGGTACTGCTTGGCATAACACTTTAAGAGGAAAGTCAGTTTAATCAAAGTTAAGGTGGGGTTATCCCATGTTCACTTCACTGTAGACGTTGTGTGTATAATAATATATTAAAAGAAAAAACAACCTCACAAAAAT
The DNA here is from genome assembly GCF_019232065.1 of Centrocercus urophasianus. Classification (NCBI taxonomy): domain Eukaryota; kingdom Metazoa; phylum Chordata; class Aves; order Galliformes; family Phasianidae; genus Centrocercus; species Centrocercus urophasianus. The sequence continues at coordinate 23,281,100 of NW_024884733.1, read as the reverse complement.
CTGTTTTCTATTTAAAATAAACTCTTAAAATGGCCTTTGTGCCTTCCTGCTGTGCTTAGCTTTGTTATTCCGTGTTTGAAGCACAGTATAATTTCAGTGAAACCAGCAGTTTAGTGCACCTGGAAATGTGATGACTTGCAGTTCTTTTCTCACATAGCTTCCAAGAATCAGCTGACAAAAAAAGCATTTCTGTATCTTGGAACAAGAAAATTGTATATTTTGAACATCTGTTTTTAAAAAGCTTCTACTCTCAACTGTAGGGTTTTCTGTTTTCGTTTTGGTGTATAACTTACACAGAAGATTGTTTGGTTTGACTTTAGTTTCTTAATGGAAATATGCATTTAGTTTACACTTTATTCCTGTATTTTTTTCTGTGTGATGTCCTGTGGAAAGAAAAAAGTAAAAAAGTAAGAAGAATTCAAACTGAGAAAAGTGAGAGAGGCTTTGTAATTTTTCTTCTCTGTTTCTGTTGGAAATGCCATTTAAGATGGAATTCCTGGTCGAATGACCATGCACTGCCTCTTGACAGTTAGCAACAGTCCATTATTTATGTCTTTTGCTACTTTCTAAACATTAACTTAGTTCTTTTGTTACACAGTGTAGTAAATCTCACTACCAGCTGATAAGAACTAAAACACTGGACATTACTTTTGTCTGTTTTATTTTTCCAACTGATTTGCCCTGCAGAAACATTGATGTATCTCTGTTTTTTAAAAAATTAATTTAAATTAGACTGCACCCAGAAATCAGGTGATTCGTTTGCCATTCGTAGGGCCATTTCTTTTCCTTAAACATGGGGCAGTGCTGTCGTATGCCTGTCAGCTCATTTTATTCTACGCTGCCTGCTTTTCAGTGGCTGTGGAACCAGGGCTGCATGTGATGGTGATCGTGTTCATCACATTTACCCCTTCTGTCTTGTATTGGTGATCTACTGTTTTCTTGACTTTTGACCACAATACTGACAGTGGTACACGTTTGACAGCACTTACTGTTGGAATGGTGAAGTTGACCATCTGAAGGATTTTCACTGTTAGGAACATGTATGTGTCTGTGCTTTTATAACATTTTCTCTGTGTTCACATGAACAATCATGTGGGAACTAGAGGTTTCTATCTTTTTTTTTTTTTTTTTCCAATTTCAAATTTTGTCTTAGACAGATGCCTCCTGTATCTGGGTGTCCTGTCGGATATGCTCAGCTCAGTTAGTTAATTCTTGCTGTTGCTGTATTGAGTAGCCTGGACAGCACTCAGAATGGTGCTTCCAGAAGAGCTGAGGAGGAAGAAAGCTCAGAGGTGACAATGACAAGTACTGCTGGTGGACAGGCTTCCACCTGGTGCTGGTGAACTGTGCTGCCCGTTCTCCAGGAAATACAGGAGTTGCAAGTTTCTTGTGCAGTATTAATCTCTTGTAGTAGAAGACAAACTGTGTGTAAGCTTCTGTTTTACGAAGGCTTACAGAAGTCCCTTTTGGAAGTCTTTAATTTATTTTACATTACATCAGGATCCCTTTAATTTCTTGTTCTCTGTATTTCCATCTGTTTTGTGGCTTCCAAGTGACATTTCCATATCGTTGAGTAAGCTCATATGAATGCTGTGTATCTTATGGAAGTTCTGTGCAGCAAAGCATTGGCAAAGATGACCAGCTATTCTTAAAGCATGATTAATAAATCCATTATTATTATTTACTTTTGAATATCTTAATCTCATAGAAAGCAGATGTTTCTTCCCTTTTTGTATGTTTTCTACACTGTAGACTGTGGAATGCTCAGATCTGTAGGTAGTTGTAAACGTGAGATTGCTTTCCATGTAGTGATGTGCACTTTCATCTATTAAGGAAACAAATGCATACAAAGAACTCAACAACTAATACTTAGCAAGACAATTAAGATTCTTAGTTTGCAGAATGCAGAATAATAGTGTTTCTTTGTCACCTCAGTAATGTGCTTCAAAGAAGGAGGATCACCTCTGGCAGTAATATGTGGCCCAGTTTCTGTGCTATGACCAAATCCCAACTGCTTCCGCCAGAGGCTTTTGGGCCTCGTTCACATGGTTTTTGAATTTTTTCTATTAGGAACCCTGTTTAAATTGCAATCAAAGCTGTAGCTGATACTGTGTAAATACTCAAGAATCTCATTTCACAGTGTTCCACCTGTGAAGAAGAGGCTGGGAAGGTAATGGTTCCTCTCATTTCAGTTCTCAAATCTTTCTGTACAGTCTTATTTTCCTTATTTCAAGTCTTCTATACCAAAGCTTCACTGGATTCCCATAGATCTTGCCTATGACTACTCAGGTATTAAAAAAAAAAGCCTTCCTCAAATGCTCCTCACCCCAGCAGTCAATAGCTGTGTCATATACTAGACCTATGGGGACAGACGGTTTCTTGAATTTACCTTTGTTTTTTTTTTTTTTTTTTGGTACTAAGGCAGGTGAAGGCTAGAAATACAAACTATTTCCCGCCCCTGAATAAATTTCTGTGTCTGCATGAGGGTTTTGTGAAAGCAGTTTGAATATCTGTGAATGCTCTATTGAAACATCTGTGACATACATGGAAAAGGTCTTAGAAACTTCAGTGGATGAGAAGACTTGAGCTTGCATTCCAGAAATCTGGTGTTTTTCAGTGATGTTCATTCTTGCCTCCTATTGGTAAGGCATTGCTACAGTTTTAACATTGTACAATTATTTGTTTTGTCGGCAATAAACTCTTTCTAAGAATCACTTTGATCTACCATGATTGAGGCAAGGGGTGGAAAGTTTACAAGTTTATGGAAACCAAGAGTTGGGGTTAAATATGTGAATTGTTTTGACCTCCAATTTGAAGGCAGTTTTTTTGAAAGGATGAAAATGGATACCTCTCATGGAAGTAGCTCTTGGTTTATAATTTTATTTAAGGCAGTTAAGAATCATGGGTTTAAATGTGTTTTCTTTAGTGCTGTTTCATGTCTGGTTTGCAGTTTTGTTCATTCAGCAGAAGGGCCTAATTTTCACATTACTTTTTGAAGAAGGATGGGTGATAGAGTAAGAATATTTAATATAGGGTAAGACTGGTGTAGCATAGATGTCAAACCTTGGACAGAGTGTTTTCTAAATCAATACCCTCTACTTGCTGTTAAAATGTAATATTTTCTCAGTATGTGTGAAGAGATCTATACCTTCCATCCCTCCAGTGTTTTAGCAAATGTAATGGTTAACTGGCCAATTGTCAGTTTCCTAGGCACTAAAGGGATTATGCTAATCTAAAACAATTTGATTTGTTTCATTACTAGTGATTTAATATTTCTAATAGGAAATGCCTGCTTTATTCACTAGAGCATAACAAAGGAATTATTATTGCTGTATTTTAACTGCTTTGGCTGCATTGAAGAAGTTTTAATTTAAACTTAAGTTTTAATATCTGGCCAGAAATGTAGGTGAGCAGACTTTTTTAGGTGGCATGTTCACATTGGCATTGTAAAGTCATGTAGGCAACGTGTCTTCTTTCTAAATAGAATGTAATTACTGAATAAATCAGCTCCTTGAACTTTGTCTTGCGCAGTGAATGCAAGGGGACTAGAAAACTTTGATTTCATTTCATGAAGAAAAGGCTCTATTTCTTGTAGTAGATAATTTTTTTTGTGCTCTGATTACACCATAAAAATCAGAACCTGAGAAAGCAGTAGTGCCTGAGTATTACTTTAGCTGTATGCATGCATTACCCACCTGCCTTACATTTCACAAATACTTACTTTCAGAGGATTCTACCTCTGGATTGGCAGCCTGTGTGCAGATTGCTTAGCATTAATTTGTCCTTAAACATTGCAATTTAAGAGCAAATTTCTAGAGTATATTAATAGTTGAGTGGATGATAATTGGTGTTTTAAGATATCTGAAAGTAGTTTACCATGTATTACTCTATAACAAGTTGAACTGAAAATTGCATACATCTTCTAAATGTGTGTTTGACAAGCAATTAGTCTGTCATGAAATCATGCTGGGAATGTATGAGTAGGAGTAAAATGAAGTAATTTATTTAATTTGAGAACCAGCGTCTGCAGATTCTGTGACTGTTTTGCAAGTGAACCTTAATGTGAAAGATTGGACCACAGTAAGCTAGGAGTCATCTGGAAGCCACCAGGCTTCTAGAGTGGGGTATTCTGAAAAATGATATAAATGTTTTACTACTGAGTATCTTAACTGTTCTGTCCAAGTTTTATTTCAGTGCACTATCTAATCCTGGAAGACCTGGTTGGTGCAGTGCCAGAAACACAGCCTTGTCTGAAACGTGGTCTGAAGCACTGTAGATGAGCTCTCTGCTGCATACTTGAGCTCTGCATTTTCTGGCTTCCAAAATAAGCGTAATGTTGCATAAATATTCTTTATTATTGATTATGATTAAGCAGTCTGTTGACTGCAGTAAGAGTAATTTGGAATCTGTCAGGATGCTTTGTGGTGTTGTGCCTTTTTCAGTAAAAGCAACCTCATTCTGTATGCAGCGCTTCCAGGATTTTTTAGAATCCTGTTGTGTTGTGAGATTTCATCCTGTCTTTGTAAGACTCACTGGGAACTAGCATGTCATAACAACAAGCAGTTTTAAAGTTGAACAAGAAGTATATTATCTTCGAGTAGCCATCCCCAACCTTTCCCTGGTAGTGTTGCCATTCAAATCTACATAAAACTATTTGGAGAGGGATAGAAGTGTGGGAGCTCAGAGTACAGATTTTTTTCAGCCTCAGCCTTTGTTTTATCTGTCTTTCCTGTTGTCTAGCTTAGTGTTTCAAGGAGTAACAAAATATGCTTTGATATCAAGCATAAGCTTTTGTTTCTGTGAAGTTAGGATATGAAGCTGTATAGCATAAAAATGTGTGACATTAATCAGTATAATATAGTATAATATAATAATATATAATAATATACTATATACTAGAATATACTATATACTAGAATATACTATATACTAGAATATACTATATACTAGAATATACTATATACTAGAATATACTATATACTAGAATATACTATATACTAGAATATACTATATACTAGAATATAATACTGCATAATAATATAGTATGATATCAGTATAATCAATACTGATCAATATAAGCTTCTTTACTTATGTGCTCATGATTTTTATTTTCATTACACCATATAAATGCATCCATTTGTGAATCTGTTATTGAGATTGAGCTTTATTTGTGGAATTATGCAGTGACAGTGTACAATTAAAGGACCGTGTAAAGTGTGGTTTTTTTCCCCCAGGATTATTGAAGTATATCTAACTGTTGAAAGGCTTCCTAGTGCATTTCAGCATATTGTATGAGCTACAGGAACAAGTTTGTTGAAGCCACCAAAGAAGTGGGGAAAAGTGGGAAACCACATCTAGAGTGCTAACTGCAAACTATTTCAACGCTCGCTCTCTTGCTGATGATGTGAATCATCTGTATGAATATATTCATGTGGCGTTTTTGATGAAATGCTAATTTTTTGCTTTATTAGTAATTCTATTGTTTGACAGCTTTTCATGAAGTATATTTGTTATAAAGAAAGCAAGCTGAAATAAAGCAGAATGCATAGAAAGACATTTCATTGTAGTTCAATTACAGCTTTTGGTTAAATTTTAACCACGATGGGGACAAATGTTGGCATTTGGTAAGAACTGTGGGTGTAAGGCAACGTCTAGCGCTTGGAAATACTTTGAGACTCGCAAAGCTGGGGAAATGCCAGCAAGCATAATGCAAACTGCAGGAAAATGCTCACTCTTTTCTATGCTTTGTACAGCCTGAGAATGGTAACAAAGGTAGAGTTTGCTCCTGTTAATTTACTGCAGGGGCATAGTAAGTAATTGTTAGGAAAATTTAAATATAAATATATTCATTCAAAAATCCAAAAAATGGTAGTTGTAACTTGAGCCAAAAGCAGTCGTTACTTGTTGAAGTAGTGGTTTTAAAGTATCTGTGTAGGAGGCTGATGCTGAATCTTGTCTGCAAAAGTGTCTGGTCTAAAATAATTTGTATTTGTGCAGAACATTTTACAGAATTTCACATCTAGGATGGCAGATTGCTCACATACATGTAACAGGCAACATCAGGCAGTTGTGTGAAGTTGGGTAGAAGCCATGTTTCTTTGCTTGGGAATCTTGTGATACACTCCCAGTGTCTTAGTGCAGAAAGAACTGCACTAAAAGTGATAGAAAGAAGTGATTGTTTTACAGCTGACTTCAGTAAACCTTCATTTTATTAATTCGATTTGCATGCATTATTTGACAAGTACTTGCTGTATGGTTTTGTCAGTGTTGGTGAGTAAAACTTTTCCTGTTTGCTCCCAAATATTCCACTGTCTATGGTTATAATCAGATCACAGGAGAAGTTCCTACATGCATATAATTTTTATGGAATTGACTGCACTTATAGCATTGGGAGGTCCGAACAAATATTTTTGAGGTAACTGCATCTAGCATTATCTGTTAAAAACATGGCAATGGCAAGATCAGTTCTGTTGGAAAATGAAAGATTTTTGTTGATTAAAAGTCTGTAGAAAAGCATTATGAAAATGGTTATTGTTACTACTGAAGTTTGCAGATAGCAGTATCCTGTATTTCACTGTAAGAAATATTTCTGTGGCCAAAATGAACAAATAAATCCTGATACTATTCCATTTTTCCTTTTTTTTTCCTTTTTTTTTTTTTTTTCTTTTCTAAATTCAGCAATCTTGAGTGATAGGCAAGTAGGATGAATTGATCAAATACAGGAAGACTTACTGACACTGACATTTTCAAAACACAGTAGTTAAGAATTTTTTTTGGTACTAAATGCTTGTTGTGTCTGCCTCTACAGTGAGGCTTGGTACACATGATTTGGGGTTCTGTTCACTTGTGTTATCAGACAGAAAAAATAAATCTATACAGGATTAAATGATGAAAGGGTCAATCAAGTATTTAAATATATATGTAGTGTGAAGCAACAAAACCAGTTATTGTTATATTTCTAAACGTGCTCCAGAAGTCTGCTAGTACCATAATCTCTGAGATAGCAAACTCTGTAGGAAGCAGCATGGGATAAACTTTCTGAATTTGTGGCTTGACAGAAATTGTTTTGATGTCAGAGAAATGTTAAATATATAACAGGATGAAAATGCAAGATGAGTGGGATAGCCACAAAATGCAGAACTTTATATCTGTATTCTCCCAGGCATTTTAAAACAAATGTAGAGTATGACATGTAACATTTGGGAGAGGTGTAATAAATGAATTTATTTATCAAAGATAGCTGAAGTTCATAGAAGGAATTAAAGATATGGATCGTGAGGGTATTATATTACTTAATATGGAATAAAGCAGAAAAAATGTAGTTGAGAAATCCTTTTGTGTCAAGCTGCCGGAATCCCAGAGGATTAGAAGAAAATGCCCTCAGCAACTTGCTGCAGAGATGTTTTCTGGTATGCAGTTTTAGACAGGTGGTCCTGAGTCATACCTCCCGAGATTCATTTCACTCAAGGAAAAGGCCCAGGTTGTTTCCTGAAGAGAATCTGTAATTTTTGCGTTTCGGGCTGGATCCCACCTGCTCTTGGTTTTCATTGAGGTAGAAGTCTGAATGTGGGAAGTTTTAAAGGATCTTTGTGGTAGGGTGTGTATCTGTCAGCCAGAACTGTTGTCTGGAATGGAGACTGGGAAGGGGAGGGGAAAAGAGGTGGCTGAGGAAGCTTTTTTTTCCACATCTCAGCCATTGGGAGAATCTTTGGCTGTGCTCATCTGGGCCTGACTTTAGCACTTAAGGTAATTTATCTAAGCATCACTTGTAAATTGTGGAGTTCATGAAGAGGAAGGAATTCCCTGCCTGGTTTGCGCATGCATTCAGTCAATATGTGTAAACCCCTGTTTCTAAACAGTATCGTTAGCAAATCTGGTCTATTTTCAGTCCTACTGATAACCACTGAGTATTTTAAGCTCAGGAGATAAGTCTCTACTATCTGAAATGATGCAGTTTTTCATCATTTCCTCCCTCCAGAGTGAAAGACACCTTTAGACGTGCTTAATTTTTTTTTAATGGTCAGTACCGTAAGTCTGTGTTTTGAGAGAAGTCATCAACTTTATTATTTCATCAGGTTATTAAAATAGGTTGATCTTGTTTTTTTTTTCCCTCTGACACTGTTTTGTACTAGTGAAAGATAGATTAGTCAATTCTGGATGCATGTGACTATTACAGCAAATATTTCCTTGAGGAAAGGCTTTAAATTTAAGAGTCTGCTTCATAACATTCTTCAGGCACTTAAATTATCCTAGTCTGTAGAGTACCACTGAGTTCCTGGGTTGCCCAAACTTTTAGTGGATTTAATAACCTTTTATTAATCCTATTGCTCCACTGGATTTATGTATTTTGATACTGTAGTTTGGGAACTTGCTGCTGTGAAGCTAACCACCAGAAAAAATTATCGTTACTTTGACCTTTGTAATTGGCACTCGTCAGTCCAGTATTGTGTCATATTTTTGTCTTTCCATTCTCTGAATGAAGAAGATTCTTAGTCATCATTCTCAGTATGACTTTAAACTGTTACGTGGAGCAGACTCAGAGTTATAATAGTGGAACTTCTGGATGTCTGTCTGGTCAGAAATGAGCCAGTTTACATCAGGTTATGCTGGACCTAGTGAATTCTTAAGTAATTTCAGTTCTTAGATACATGACAGTTTCTAAGCAAAATTCATAAATAAAGAATAACTGAATTTGGCTCAAAATTTCCTAAATAAGTTGTGAACCTTGTAGTTGTTTGAATGTTGTCACTGAAGCAATGATTATGTTCTTGCTTCTGTTCATTTGTATGACATTTGAACAATATTACACAAGGTTTGGTACATGGGTAGCATTGCGACACACCTTATATCTTTAGCTTTGGGAAAAATCTTATTAAAACTCTGTAATTTTCCAGTTAAGTGGAGCTTAACTCTTTAAATACTGCTAGCATTAGAACAGACACCAAAAAAAAAACCAACCAAACAAACAAAAGTTGAAGTTGTGGACACAAGTGGATATACACGTGAGAACGGAGCAAGCATGTACTGCTGCTTCCCTGGTAACAACCTGAAGCTGAAGAAATGTTCTGAGCCAGACATGCATCTTTATTTAATAACCCATGTGCAGATTTACTGCACCTGTCATATATTTCACTTGAAGCAGTTTTAGTATCTTTAACTACTGTGTATTAGTCGCACATGCTGGTTTTGCTGCTCAGATGATCCCTGTTTGGAAAGACAAAACTTAATATCTTTGAACATTTGCTCCATCGCAGGGAGCTGATCCTCTCTCAAAAGGGTCTGATGCTGTGGAAGAAGAGCCTGGAATGGTCTTAATGTGTTCACTTATTAATTTGTTTTTAGTCACAACATTCCTGCTATGAAATCCTAAAGTGGATGGTTGTTCCCATTTCTTTGCAATGTCCACCTATAGATGTCATATAAGAACATGAATGTTTAATGTTTATGCAGTATCTGTGTCTGCACTGCCACCATTTGTCATCTACATATTTTTATTTTCCATTTTCCTTAATAAACAATGTCCAGACTGTTTTTACTGTGGTTAATAGAGGTCTTTCCATCAAACCCATTCATAATGCCGCTGCTGTGTTTTCTTAGTGATGTACCCCTTAAATGTTATCAAGTTTACAAAACTGGGGACTTGAACAAATGCATTATTCAGTTCTAAAGAAAATTGCTTGGAACCTCTATCATATTTAGCCCCTCTGATTAGACTTAGAAAAAATGAGCTGAGATTGAGACATGAGCTTTGACTGAAGAAGTGTGGAGATGCCCTGCTGTGCTGTATTTCTTTATTGCTGAAGCAGTTTCTTTTTGTCCAGATTGTCACTGGTCCTGTGGTGCAGGAACCTCTATTTGGTTTTCATATCCTATAGATGCAAAATAAAGGATGTTTTTGTCTCTTGACCGACTTGTGTATCTTGCTGATGAGTACTGGGGCCAATACAGAAAAACCCGAACAAACCAGAACCTTCCATTTTTCCTGGAGGTTTTTTAGATGAACGTGATCAAGAGCTGTGTATGACTGCAAAAACCACACTGATGATAAATGAGACACATTAAAAAGAATCTTCTGGTTATTGCCATATGTGATGGATAACCTAATTTAAAATGTGCTCTGCTAGGAAGCTGTTTTCACTGTAATTTGATACAGACTTGTGGGTAGTTGTTGTAGCTCATAGATACCTCCAGCACTTTCCTGTGTCTTTTTCTGCTGTCCTTGTGTAATGTTTTGCATATCTTGTTACAGTATCAAAGTTACTTTGAGTTCAGTAGTAATACTTTGACTTCAGTTGTTAACCATTGTTTGTTAACTGTTAACAGAAACTGTAAAAACTCATGGTTATGTATTCAGAGAAGAAACATAGGATTGAACTCTTGGTTTATTCCACCTTTATTGGACACTTCTTGTTTAAACCACATCAGTAAATATTGATCTGTAAAAATGATGATGGATAATGACAGTCCATAGTCACAGTATTTGACTTAATCCTCTTGTAGTACTACAGAGTCTGAGCTTCTGAGTTTCAGCTTTGTCTTCATCAAGGACCAGTCACTCCTCAGGTATACAGGCCAGCAGGTCAGGTGTCTCTGGCACATGAGAATGGATGTTAGTCATATTAGAAATCCTGGTAGTAATATGTGCTGGTGGCACAGCAGAAAGTGGGGATTAGTAGTGGGATGCTACAAACTGTTAACGAATACCAAGTCTAGCAAATATGTTCCTGCATTTACACTTGAGTAATGTTCTGTTCGGAGTTGCTGATCAGCACGCGCTGACAGTTAGCTGTGTAAAGCATATTTAAAAATGTTTGCTTTTTTCACGTGAAGATTGTTTGAGTATTGGCAGTACTTCGGTGGTTCTGTGGTACGTGGTTATGCTTAGGAGGTTGGACTTCTCTAGAAGTCTCTGCAACACTGGTGTACAGGCGAGAGTGGCCCAATGCTTCTGGGAGACACGAGCTTTTCTGTGTATTGCTGTCTGGCTGCCTTGTCTGCACACAGCTCAGTAAGTCTGAGAACTGTCTTTTTCCTTGTGCATGTACAAAGTGCTGGATTTACTGAGTGTGAGCTGTGCTGTTTATTCTTTTGCACTACACCTGGGAAATCTATTGAGCATCAGTTGATGTTCATTTTCACTTAAATATGTTTTTTTATTTTAAGAAGGTACTTTAATGGCAGTGTTGTTTACCAAGAGTATTTACTGAATGGAGAACATCTTATGGCATGTTTTAAAGCAAGCTAACCACTTTTTAAAGCAAAATATAGTAGTCTGTCCTGATTTATTTTTCTTCCTCTGCATACCTGATTGAAAACTTTTTTTCTCTTCTCAGGCAGCTATAAATGGTGTAATACCACAAGAAAATGGCATTCTGCAAAGGTAAGCGCAGAGGGATGGAGTAGTACATCTAGAGAGTGATGCTGCATAGTAGTTGCATTTTTGTTTCTGAATCCCAAGATGATGATATAATTCTCCTTTTAAAGCAGTTTTTGTGAGCCACAAATTCAATTCCTGACAAAGCTGATTTCGCAATCAATTTTTCCCATAACGGTGAAGAACAAGCTCAACCATCTGTTTAAATTAATGATTTTTTAATTTTATATTAATTAGGTCATTAACTGGTGGTAGATACAATGCTAGATAAAATAAAGTTGCTTCCTTCTACAAATAGCTTTACTGATTTTCTTTCAGTTTTTAAATTAAATTTTGGCTCATATATTGATGCTTGGATACCTTGGAGTCACTGAAGCATGATCTCCTATTTGCTGATGAGGCAACTGAATACAACAGAACAGGAGTTGAGCTACTTGAGAGAAGCAGTTAAATGTTATTTTTAATTTTGTTCCGGAAAATAGTCAAGGTACTGTTTTTAAAAGTTTGTTTTAATGATTAAAGAAGATGCTTAGTGTAGGTGATGTTATGTTCTGGCATAAATGCCAATGCTCACTAAAGCTATTATTAAATAAATTGTTTTTTTGGATCAAGATAAAACCTTATTTGCTTGATAAAATTACTAGATGTATATTCACTGTTAAGCCTGCATGATCTGATTGATCAAGTCTCTTCTGTGTCAAGTACTATTTCTACTTACGTTAATAAGTCCTGACCTCAAAGCATTACAATTCAGAACACCAGAACATTTACAGCCATTTTGTCAGGGAGAAGGATTTGGGCAGCAGTTACACCAGACTTTGGTAACAGGTAGGTCTGATGTCCACTTAAAGCAGGTTTCTTCATTAGGAAATTCTTCATTTGTAGAAATGATGGGACATTAAAATGTGTCTCAAGTCTTTTTTATTTTCCTTTTTTCTTTCCGTGGTAGAAGATTAAAATTAGGCCTGGTAGACTTAGAAGCCTACCTTCCAGTGGCTTTCAGATGAGGTTGATTTACTGATTTGGATGCTTTTTAGTGGCTTTCTATGCTTCATTAGAGATTGCAAGTCAGATATGTAAAATACTTTTGGGGATGGAATGAAGTATATTTAATGCAGCTGAACTTGAAGTCAAGTTTTACTTTATAGTTCAGTTGTGTTGTATTTAAATAAATAAATAAGTTCAGCTCCTGAGAATCAGAATATTCTTTGCTTCTGAGTTCTGCTAACGAAAATGGTTACAGTACTAAGTTTTGGTTAGGCATCAAATTGAAAACAAAAACAAAAAACCCAAGAACAAACAAAAAGCCCAACAAACATATTGCTCAGTATTTAAACTTTTTTAAAGCTTGAGAAGAAGTATTCTCCCTTGTTTTACAAGCATAATACATGGTTGTTTTTTTTTTTTTTTTTTTAAATTTATTTTCAAAAATGAAAGTCACAATATTGTGGTATGCAATGGCTTGGTGCTATTTATTGCACTTTTGTGACGTGAGTCCATCCGCATTCATATTTTCTTTCTAAGTTCAGTCTTTATAGGCTTGACTTGCGTAAGAAACATTTCTGTTGATCCAGAGATCTTATAGTATCTTCAGGAAGGAGAGTATGCATTTTTTAAAATAAATTCTGTTTAGGAATGGAAATGAGGCAAATTGCATCCCTGTATTTCTTAAATGCATGCTCAGCTTCCATTTTTTCAGTGCATTCATTTTATTAGCTTACATCCTCCCTCAGGGTACCCTGTTGGTGCCCAAGACACATAATCCTCTAAACAGAGAGCGCTGTCTTACTGGTAAGAACATCTACAGTGTGAAGCCCTGTGAAGTGTCTCGCCAGCAAAACTTTATGTCAGTACATCATAATTTTCTTTGTCCTGGAGTTATGTTTCTTAAATTTAATGTTTTGTTACCTTTGGTTCTAATCTCAGTTACATGGTACTTTTATGAGAGGTTCACTGAGGAGGATGAGTTGTGCTTCTGGGTAATCTGGGTTTCCCAGTTTATTCTGACTTTTATTTTAAGCTTTACTTCTTATTCTAAATTGCATATGATGCTGGCCTAGTGATATAGAAAACTGGTAGTTGCCATGGTGCAAATTTTTATATGCTCACAGCACTCTTGGAACAGGAAATAATGCTGCTTCTCAAGATAAATCTGATGTTAATTACATAGTGAACTTGAGACTATCATAATGGCTTAAATACTTGTTTGTCTTCTAAGCTGCTTTGCTATAGCACTTCTGAGTCCTTGAAATATTAATGTTTTTAATATGAAAGTTAATTTCTAATTATGAACAAAAAAAGTATTTTCAGATATTACAGTGGAGTTTATTCCAGAGGCATGTGCTGTGGACAACAGTGAGTAATTCTGTTCACTTCACAAATCTTTATTTAAACATTATCAATTTGTTCATACTTTATCTGTGTATCCTTCAGTGAGTACGGTGGAGAGACTTTACAAGGACCAGCATATGGCCCCACAAGTCATTCTACAGCAGCTTCTTCAGCTTCTTCATCTTCCTCAGCATTTCACCATGTAGTGCCATCTAGACAAATAGTGGAAAGACAACCTCGAATGCTTGACTTCAGGGTTGAATACAGAGACAGAAATGTGGATGTAGTACTTGAGGACAGCTCTACAGTGGGTAAGAATGTGTAAACCTGACATAACTGTTGAGGTAAAATTTTTAAAGTAAAATCAAACTAAAAAGACCCTGCTACCAAGATCTAAATCATATAGGGAAAAAAAACCCAAACCAACCAACAAAACCCCTCAAAAAATGTCCCACGAAGTGCAGTTTTCATAGCTTCTAACCATTTTCAAACCTCTTTGCAGCTTGAAAAAAGCAAAAATTTCACTAATCCATTGTAAAGGTTAGTGATCTATCAAATATTTATTTTGACATCTCGTTGTCTTATGGACTTACTTCATAAACAAAATGAAGATTACTGATTAAGTTGAGGCAAGAAAGTGTAATTTGCAGTGGGATTAGTGTAGATGCAGTCAAGTAATAAGTAGATCATCTTGGCATTTCCTTTTGAATCTCTATAGCATCATCCCTTTCTAAATAAGATTAGTGACACAATTCAGAGAATTCTTCTAAGTGTGAAAAGCATTGTAGCATCCTTCTTTTTATTTGTCTCTTTTTGGAGGAAATTAAGAGTTTTGTTATCAGACTTGATTGTTTTTATTCTAAATATGATGCATTTTGTACAAGTGTTTTAGTAACATGCTGTACTTAGCATTGCAAGCATATTCTTTTTTATAATTCCCGACTGACTTAATTTACTCTTCCTAAGGAAAAACAGTACTATTTTTTTTTTAAGACAATATGCAGATCAAAACAAATGAACATGTCGAGAAATAGTTGATTAAAAATTTGTTGAGCTGTCACTTTGTCTGTGATGAAATTTTGAAATTGAAACCTTGGGTCCTTGTTTTTCTTGTTAGTGTTTGATTTGGTATTTTTATGGTGCCACCTAGTGATGATCAGTCGAGCTGCACTGAGTTGCATCCAAAGTAGATACAAGAGTGACCAAATCAGAATTTTTCAGCTATAGTAGGTGTAGTAGGCAATAGGTGTTTGTTTGTTTCTATTAGCTTCTTTCAGATATAGATGATTAAGTGATAGGGCAGAAGGTAGTCGGTGTAAAACTTCTGTGTTTCTTGGCGTATGAAGGTTGAAGGAAGCCTTGTTTAAAATCTTGAGAGAAGTGTGAAAGGTAAATCATAGAATTTGAACCATAAACATCAGGAAAGCACCTTTTTGGCTTGTTCAGGGATCTGCTTGTCAGAATCCCAGGTAAGGGCAGAGAGGCCTAATAGAGATGGTTGATCTTCAAGATGACCTCTTCAGAGCACAGGAACAGTCCATTTCAACATGAGGAGGAGTAGATGTGGCCAAAGGCCAGGATGGAGGAACAGAATGTGCAAAACACTGAAAAATCTGTCCGACCAGTCAAATATACAAACACTTCAATTCCTTAAGTCCAGATTATTGATTGTGGAGCTGGGTATCAGAAATGCAGACACACTTCATTTCTGGCAAAGTGCATAGCTCCAGATGGCATGTATCTGCAGATGTATGGTTCCAGCATATATCGTGTAGAGCTACTCAAATATATGTCCAAGTCACTGTATCCTCATGTGATTGTGTGAATCAGATTCTTGTTCTATGTGATTATTTGTACTTTCATTTATTCTTTACTGTTTGAAATGTGTGCCACAATGATAACTTCATTAAAACTGGTTTTCACTGTACCTTTTCCTTATTTTTGGAAATAGAGATAAATGTGCATATTTAAAATATGAATTTCTTGACATTTTCTTCATTTTCTCTTCAGGAGATATCAAACATATTCTAGAAAATGAACTTCAGATTCCTGCAACTAAAATGCTGTTAAAGGGGTGGAAGACTGGAGATGTAGATGATAGTGTAAGTTTTCAGCTGTGTTTTCAGTCAACCGAATTCAGTGTTTCAAACTGAGGGTCTGAGGGTGGGGATGGCAGTACAAGGTTTCTGAGTGTTAGACATCTCAGGTGAAAGCTCTACAAGGATCTCTTAAACTAAAAGCATTATAAAAACATCAATGTATTTTGCAGTGTTTTTAGATACAATGCAGCACACCTATAGAGTTGTTATTAAATTTACAGTAGATCTTAAAAATTTGCTGGTGTTGTGAAGAAGCTCTTATAATTAAAAGGAATAAAGTAAACTAATATGTCAAAATCAGCAAATGTTTTATATTTACAAATTTTTTTTTTCTTCCTTCAGACTGTTTTAAAAACTCTACACTTGCCAAAAAATAATAGTCTTTATGTTCTAACGCCTGACCTGCCTCCTCCTTCTTCAAGTCATTCTGGGTAAGTCTTTTGTCTATAGATTCTGCTTGTATGATTCTTTCTGTGTGTTTTCTATTAAACAGTTTGCATTCTTGCAGGAATTTGCAGTCAGTAAATGTGCAGTGTTTCACTGCTCTAAGATACAAGTGTAAAGATTAACTACCTCAGCACCTCACTGTTGAAAGAAGGTTGTTTTAAGAAAACTGTGGTGTAATACATACTGAGGTTCATGCAGCATTTTGCGTCTTCAAGTTTTTATGACTTAATTTTATTAAAATCTTGTCCCTGTGGAAATGAAAGCTGGTCTTTCATAGTTTATCACATTGGATTGATTCATAAACAAGTACAAATAGTTACCAGCAGATCAGAATTTTCTTTCTGAAGTGTGTGTTACTTTATCATATCTTCTTGGACTTATAAAGCGTACAGTTAGGGCAATAATGTCCTCTAAGCAGGGTATCTTCTATTACTGATTTCGATACTCAAATGTTCACTAGTCAGTGAATATTGCAAAGGCTTGAAAATTAAATAGTTTTTATGGGAAATAGAATCGTTGTTGTTGTAATTTGTAGCCACTTTGCTTTAATTTATTTGTTTTATTTTCTATGCTGTCTATATATAGCTTCTCGAAGGTGGATTGGTGTGTATTCTTAATGGGAAAACATGAATTTTGTTCCGTGGCCACTAGAGGGTGCACTGTAATTGAGTGTGGAAGGAGTAGCTCTGATCCTCAATTGTCAAGCAAGCAGGAAAGATTGCAGTTTGAAATGATCAAATTGCATAATCAGGAGACTGGATTGCCTTCAAATTGTCTGAATTGCTTTTCTCCTGCTGTAGTTAGATAGCAGAATATTCTACAAATGTGATGAAGGAAACCTTTTGACAATCAATAGAAATAAACATAGTACTTAGGTCCACAACCCTGCATGCTGTGGAGGAAATAAGAAAGCTGATGTATATTATTAAAAAAAAAAAAAAAAAAAAAAGTAATAATTATTAATAAAACACAAGAATTAGAAGAGGGAATAATGGTAATGGAACAGGAAGAGCTGGTTAGTACTGAGCTGTGATGTGAATTCAGTGTGCTGAAAGGAGTTGTAGTTGTGAGTAGGAACGATCGGATGTTATGCATAACGAGCTAACTGAAGGATAGTGACAGTGCTGTGGAAAAACCATTTTTTTTTTTCAGATGCTAACATTTTTCAACACGGATTCCTAGTATATTTTAATTCCAATGGAAATAAATGCTGATTATTTTAACTGAAATAAACTGTGTAACAGCAACAAACTGTTTAAAAGGAGTACTCAGGCTTTCTTGTTGAACAGTTTAAAAGAACTTTACTTCCTAATAATATCACAGTAGGTGTTACCTTTACAGTTTATACTTGTTTCACAGAGGAGATGAGTTCTGCATATTTTTAGGATAAATTTGGAACCTTTGGGGATAGCAAATGATGATTAATTAGTGGCTACTTAAAGATAATTTGAAGGCTAGATCATCCCTTGGAGTCATAAATTCTAGATGAAAGGGGAGGCTTGCCTCCAATTAAAGCATCAATGCAGATCAAAACACATCTAATTGAAGCAATGTACCAAACCCAGTTACACTGTTTACTGCCTACTGCTAGGTCAGTTATTATTCAGATTAGTTTGGTACCCTCAATTTTTAAAAGCATGATGTTCTCATTTATTATTAATGGATGTTAAGGAACTTTGCCTCTTACTTTTCAACTTCATCTGTCATTTTCTTTAAACGCCTTCTATTTTGAAACATAGAAAAATAGCCATGATTTCAATATCTTCAGAAAGTGATATATGAGCAACCTGAGATTTCACTATGTGATGTTTTATGCATATGCCTTTTATAACAAAGTAGTCTAATCTCAGCTCTATAAACTCCAGTTTGTTTCTGTTCTTGATGCGCAGGGAGAATAAAGTTTGAGACATCTTTTTCCAGTGTGTTGGTATGTAGGCACTTGTGACAGACCCAATGGCCTGAACCCGAAACCAAGTTAAACTGGCATCTAAATGGAATAGTTTAAACAAGCAGAAATCTCATAGGGCATCTTCATTCATCAGTGGCATACCTAAAGCTTTCGTAGGTAATAGAAACCCAGCGAACGACTACTGCATGTTAGGTGTGAAGATTAAATTGAAATGTCAAATACCACATGTGAGGTTGGCAAAGCCATACCTGTCCATGCACAGCATCTAGAACAAGACAGTGTATTCTGTGAACAGTGGGTGTAGTGAAGCATGATTTCTAGTGAATTCCTGCCTCATTCCAACAGCTTCAGTAACTCATCTCTCTCTCCATCTTCCCTTGATCTTGCTTACCTCTGGCAGTACTTCAGTTCCTCCAATACATTCAGTAGCCCATATCATTTTTTTTTGTCTGCTTAGACTGCCAGCCTGCCCTGCTTCTGTTCTTCAGATAGTTCTGTAACAGGTAATAGTGAATGACGAGAGATACCACATGCTGCAGTTACTTCTTGTGATCATTGTTCGGCAGTTGGCTGAATGTAAGAGGATTACACCCAATGTAATGTGGGTCCCTTTTCTCTATCCTGCTGTTGATTTATGCCCGGTATTTGAGTCCTTTGTGAGGCTGTCAGATTTCTCTGAGACTAATGAATATGTATAAATTTGCTGGGTAAAACAAGTAAGAAAAACATTATTTGCTTTGGAAATCCATTTTAAAAAAGAAAGGTACCAATGAAGTCCATCATTCAGTTGTCCAAGGGAGCGATCCCTTGCACTTGCTTTGTTGGATTAGATTCTTCACTTCCATCCAGTGGTTTTTCTTACCTTTGTTGCCATGGGTGCTTCTAGAAAGCTGGCTCTGTTTAGTTCAGGAGAAAGGTTTGGGAGAATGCAGTAGAGAGGAACATCAAAAGCGCAGGCATGCTGGTCTGGCCATGCAGGTAGGTTTTCCAGGTGGTCTTTCCTTTCAGTTTGGTGTATTCTAAGAGGTGCTTCTTACCAAATAATTTTGTTACTGTCATTTCAATTAATAGCTTGACCAAGTGTACTCTAAGTCAGGTTGATGGTTGGACTTGGAGATCTTGAAGATTGTTTCCAACCTAGACAGTTTTAAGAATCTATATGTTGGAGGTGATTACAGTGATGTATTTCTTTGCTAAGTGATTGTAATTTATTTTAGAAATGTAATTGTTTGTGTGGATAGGAATAAAAATTATATATGCATGGCAAGTAATGGGTATGTATTTTGCTGAGTAGGTGTTTTTTTAAATTGTTGCAGAGCAGTGATTATGGCATGGTGTTTTAGTGTATGTTATCAACTGTAGCAGAGTGTTAATTAAGAACGATGTAACCTGCAACTCCAATTATTAGTATTGTCTGTTTAGCTGGACAGGAGCAGTGCCTTGCTTTAGTTACTTTGAAAGCATCAATAAGGATGGTAAGATTAATGTTTTATTTTCACATCTGCTCATGAGACAGTTTAAAAATCCTGAAGTTTAAAATGCAATAGAATGTAAACAAAGGGACTTCTGCTCATTTACATGTTAGCCAGATCTGCTGATTGCTGTTTGAACCTAATCTACCATCTCTTGCTGCATTAGCTACAACAAACATTACATTTACATACTGATTTCTTATTTTGTTTTAATGTAAATAATCTGTAATTACAGTAAATTTGGACTTCTGTTGACATGAGCTTGTATAAATCCGTAAGTTTAAAATGGAAATGTTAATTACCTTGTGTCATGCCTACTTATACAAAATTCCGAGGTTTTGGAGAATTCTTGTGGCTGAGGAAGATACTGCCTACTAGGAAATTCTGAATGCATTTCATTTAAAAAAACAAAAACAAAACTGAACTGAACTGAAAAGGAATATTTGCTGATCACTGAGTAAGGATATACTTTTGGTTTCAAAGCTAAAAACATTACTAAAATTTCAAAGAAAAATGCAATTTAGAAAGCAACCAGTGTTAAATGAAGGCATCAAATCGGTCATTTAACAATGGATACAACAATTTATTTTATTTATTAAGCATTTCAGCACAATAAGAAGTAGAAGCTTAAAATGTAAACACGACTACTGATGTCATCTTTCTTCAGCATTGTGTAGACTGAACAGTTGCTGTCCCCGTAAGTCTAGCATTATTTGCAGCTAAACATTTTTAGGCTAAATATTGTTTCTTTTCATGTATTAGACTTGCTGTTTATAAATTTTGCTGTATTAGAATTCAGATGGAGAGCTTGTAAATAAACTCATTAGTGATTTTTAATCCTGTTATTTGAGTGAGTGAAAAAATTTCTTGCAACTTCGAACTTGAAATTTCAGCTTTAAAGAGGAACATTTTTGTTTGCACATCGTGCATTTTCAACCCCGACTGAATCTTGGTCCATCGCTGAGGTTCCTGCTCATTGTGATGATGCAATCCTAAACTGATCCAGGTTTCTCTTGCTAAATCTGATGAGAATAAGGACTATTTTCTTTCGCCTGTCCTCAGACTTGCTTCTTTTTCCAAATGTAGGCAGAGTTTCTGTAATGGATGATTGGTGCCTAAAAATACAGTCAAGTTCCCTTGCCTCCTGTGCTGACACGAATGTGTAATCATTCAGCTGAGGAAAAAAAAAGTAACATTAAGCTACCAGCAAATGCTTTTGAAAGCTAGAGTTTGCAGCAGGGGAGAAGCACTGCTGATAAAAGTGGCCTACTTTAGTTCGGCTTCTAGAATTTTATTTCCTTTCACCACTAATTAATCCTCAGATTAATTAAATTCTGTAAGCATTGGTGGCAAAAAAGAAAAAACAAACAAACTTGCCTTCAATGGAAACTAGAGTTTGACACTGATTTTTTTTTTTTTCTTTCTTCATCCTCTCCTCCTCATTTCTTCCTTTTCCTTTTCTCTTTTAATTCAGATATTTCATTTGGAAGATGGTAGCCAACTAGTAACGTTTGAAGGAAACCGAAACTGCTGCATACATGGATGCAATAATTTTAGAAAATTGCATAGTGTTCACAGGCAGTTATGTACTTCTTAAAGAAAAAAGCATCAACTTGCTCAGGAGTGGTGTCCTGCTTAGATAACTTTATACTGTACATTTGAGCATGGCTTGGGGAAATGAATTTAGGAGGGACCTACATGGCTGGTTCTCCAGTGGCGTGTTCAAATCAACCCCATCCCACAGAGGAGTGTGGGCGCCTATTGCCCGTCAGGTGCACTGACAACTCTTCATAACTTGTGAAGGTATGGTCCATGTCTTAGGGCTTCAGACCACACAGTTTTGAAATGGGAGCTCAGTGGATTGGGTCAATTAAGCAGTGCATTTCTATGTAAGCATTCCCTGGCACAATTTCTTTACCTTATTTTTCTTTCAAAAAAAGGTGAATAATTGACCATGCACTTGAATTGCTAACGTTTGTTGAAACAATTTTTTTTAGTCAACTTTTTTTTTAAGCTACCCTGATTTTCAGCCTACTCTTTGTATTTGGCTGTGGATAAATACAGAAAATTTACTTGTTAACATTTGCTATTCTCATTCAGAATATCTATAGATGTCAAAATCTGTAGTTACTTTGAAGCTTTTAATTTTAAGGCACTTCATTTAGCTGTTTGATAAGTATGTTTTCCCCTTTCTAAGTACTTTCCACTGTCACATCCAGATTAAGTACAGAAATTGAAAACTTTTCCTTTGAGTATATCTATAATTTTCTTTTCCATATAATATTTTGAATCTGGATGATATGGAAGCGTGTGTTTTATGCTTGCTTTATGGGACTGAGGGTGTAATCTAACTGCCCTATTTAATTCCATATTTACATCAATTATGAAAGGAAAACGTGTTGTGCTAGCAGTTTGCATCTGCAAAAGATTTTCAGAAGGAGTCAAGAACAGCTCTAGCAGAGCCTTTGTGACAATAGAATCCATGTCCTGTGATTAATAATATTTTTAGGACAGTTATGTACATCAGTTGTCTCCAGTACTTGCTTGAAAACAAAGAAAAAAAGTCAGAATCTGAAAAAGCACAGCGGGATACTTTAGTTGCTACTGAACATTTGCCAAAAGAAAGTATGGTTATAGCAATGCTAAACTCACTAAGAATCTGATTAGAATTACCTGTGAAAATCGGCATGCAACTTTTCAGTCTTCTTTGTGGGACTTCAGGTATTTTTAAATTTTTCCAGCCTGTTCTTATGAGGCTGTGACAAGTGGAGCTGACTGCACATTCAGCATAGTTCACTCAGTTCAATTACATGCATGGTGTCTATTGTACATTAGAACATACCTAGCATTAACAATGATTTAAATTAGTTTTCTTTATTACAAAAGCACATAAAAGACAAGAGAACTTGCACTTTATGATTTTGTTTTGTAGTATGTGATTGTTATGTATAAGATTTCACAGAATCCAAATTACATTGCTGGGTGAAGATATTTTTGTAAGGTAATTTTTCTCGAGATGCTAAAGCAAATAATGCATCTCTTGCTAAAGCATCCGTTGAGTATTGCATGAGCTCCTTACCATCTGAGCAGCCAAACTGCAGATCAGTAATTACAGTAGAAGGAATAACTAACAAATCAAGACTCAAATAATCTAGCAGTCTTTTTTGTCTTCTTGTATCTTAAGATACAGCTGAGCTCATCTGCATACTGAATTTGTCCTTTATTACTTAGAGAAATGGCATATTGAACTGTGGTGAAACTGAGATCTGAAGGAAAAAAAAAAGTTTGGCATTCTTGTAAGAGTGTGTTATAAGGAAAAATGAAGTAGATAAACTCAATTGAATTCCATCTGCTGCTGAATGGGTCAAGTCTGTATAAATATTGATTAGAAGTGTAGCATGTGGTTATTATGCAGTTTTGTAGCCTATGTAAGTTTTTGTACACTGCTATAATTGCTTTCTCTATGACAGATGTCCTTTGACAGGAGAAACTTACATAATTTTGTACCTAATTAATCAGGATGCGTTTCTAACATCTAGGTGTTTTGTTACTGGGAAAATCACAATAAACAAGTTTGTGACATAAAGTTGACCTCTTTAATCTGTATCTTAAGATTTTCTTTTAATTCATATTATTAAAGATATTTGAATGTACAGTTAAAACAATTTGAGCAGAACTAACTTATATAAATGCTCAGTAACCCCAAGAGAAATTTTGCTGTGGTTAGTTTTCCAGTTCTAATTAGCCAGGTTTATGTGCTTTGAAAATAAATGGAAGAATTTCCATTTGATTTATGCTTCAGGTAACCCTAAAGAATTGAGAGCATGCTTTGCCTTGTTCTACTTACCACTGGTTTTTAACGTGCATTGTAGCTTGATATTTTGTCTGGTCATCAACATGCTTACAAGCCTGGTATTAATGACATAATGAGTGCTAAATAGACCTGATGTTTGTGAAGATGATGTGACTCTCAATTTTGAGAATACTTAACATTAGGAGAGCTTTAAAGGCTGCAGTCACCTTATTAAGGAAGGAGTTCAGGAATGGCCTTTGGTCATTCTCAGCATGCCTCCTTGCATTTAAGAGTGAAAAGAGAGATGATAATGTTGTGCCTGGACTTGTCCATGTAGACTTTAGGATACCCTGGGGTTTTTGCATCTAACTGTAAAACAGGCTCTAACATGCTTATCCCTGATTTTCTTGTTTTTCTTTCAACCATTTCAGAGCCCTGCAGGAGTCATTAAATCAAAACTTCATGCTGATCATCACCCATCGAGAAGTCCAGCGGGAGTACAACCTCAACTTCTCAGGAAGCAGTACCATTCAGGAGGTGAGTGCTGTTTCACAGCTGAAGAATAAATGTAGCTCATTATAGCTAATGCCAGCTCTGTTAAAGACAGTTTCACATGGTCTTGTTGGAAACTCCTTTGTTTTATTAGTCTTCTTTTTAGTTTGATCAATTCGCTCATCAAGATTACCGTAATTTGATCAAAGAACAAAAAATTTTCTGTTATGTTATACAGGAAAGATGCTACTTTTTACATGATAATAACAAAAGATGTGTGCAGCATTTACTGAGTTATTCCATAGGGATGAGAAAAGACATTTTATTTTTAAGCCCTTTGAATCTGTTGCTATCTACTCTTCTTGTAATTGGCTCCATCTTCATTTTATAGTCACCTCTGCTATTGCTGGTTGTTACTGTAGTGCTCCAATTCTTACAGACTTGGTAGTCTTATGGTTTCTTTATACAATGGATGTCACTGCTGTTCTGTAGAATGGCCAGCAAGGGGTGATATTGTAGAGAACTTCTTCAAAATTAAAACCTTTAGGAGCAACTATCTGTGAATCTGGACCTTCTGAATTCAGAACAAGGAGTTGCTGCTTATTTGTAAAAATTCCTTTCTAAGTGAAAGGTTCTTTTTCTAATGCTTCATGGTGTTTCTAACACCACGTGTTTTGGATGTTACTTTCCATATAACCCAGTAACTTCTGGAAATATCACAAACAATACAGAAGTGGGAATCTTAAGAATTCATATTATGAAATGTTAAGATTAAATGTTTGCTTTTATCATGAAATGTGTACTTGCTGTTGATCTGACACTTCCCTCAATCTTCCAGTGTTAAACACATTTTTTGGAAATGTTTCATTTGATAAGGTGGCAGAATTATGTTAAGTCCAACAATATTAGCTATTAGAGCATTATCAGAGCAACAGTGAGAAGTAATTACCAACTGTTTTCGTTCTGAATTTTGTTATTCTAAAGATGTAAATTTTAATTTTCCTCTGTGAAAGCCTGTTTCCTGTTTTAGTTTTTTAAACCTTCTGTAGTAAGTTCTGTTTGTTTGTTTTTTTTTTTTTTTTAATACAAGCACCCAAATCTAGTTGCAGCAGTTTGTTTCTTTGAGGAGTCAAGCATTAGTCTTTAAAATTAGAATCAGTTGTTTTAATAATTTATTCCCATAAATCTTCAAATTACTTGTAGTTTCAAATAGTGAGATCCTGAAAGCAATCACGCTTGCTTGCATGTTGCCAGTTTATTTGTTTACTTTTACCTATGCTGCATGAATTACTGGTTTACTGGTACGTTTTATCAGACTTAAAGGTCCCAAAAAGCTGTGATAATGCATGGGAATTTAGGCTTTTCTGTTTACAGTCAACGTGTTATCAGATAGACTCAGCTTGATTTATAAGTGAGTTATAATTTTCTCCCCTAAGGAAGCCAAAAAACCCACATACACCTACAATCTCATACCCATATTAGTATGAAGCACCAAACCTTTATTTGCCTTGTTTTTCTGTGTCTAAGCGTTACATCCAGTAGAGTGTATAAAATTATGAAGATGATTTCAAAGCTAAATGAAAAAAGAATGCTGGACTTTCTTGTGCTATGGATGGTGAACAGGTGAATATGTCTGTGCAAAGTCTTGTGGAAATCCCTGGGGACTCAGCTGAGACGAAATAATTGGTGAACATTTGTCTAATTATTGAAAACAAGCACTATTTTATATGTTAACTCCCTAATGACCTTGTAATTTTTTTTCCTTTTAGATCGTAGGGATCGTAGGTTGTAATGAATGACTGATGAATTCACTTACTTTATGTGATTTGGAGGAGTTGGTGGTATCTTTCCTTCTTTTCTCTTACATATTTCAGTCCTTTTAAGTGTCTGTCAGATTTTCTTTTTCCTTTTCTCTCTCATTTGCCCTTTAATAAATTAATAGTTTACTTCTGTTACCTTTTTGTGATCATGGAAAGCTTCATGAAAATTGCAGCTGCCAACCACAAGAGGGCAGGAAGGACTATTCAATTATTACCTAAAAATACCACTCAGTGTTTTCAAATTAGCTGCTGGTATATTAACAAAAAGGAGTATAATGGCCAAGTTATTGTTTGATTTACAGATAATTGGCATATTGCAGGGAGGAGACTTAATTTCACCCTTTTAAATTAAACAGGGAGATTTGAAAAGACATAAAATATTCATTAATGTTCAGTGATTATAAAGCAGTGGCATATATTTATTCTACCTTTATTACTGTTTCGATGGGAAAATACTGCAAATATTTCAGAAATCGAGTTGGCCATACTGACAAGTTGAAATGTTTAAGCAGTGTTAATGCAATCTTCTCACATGGTATATCCTATGCAGAAAGATTCAAAATGACTACATCAATTATTAAAAGAAAAATTTAAAATTCTGAAAATGTTCTATTGTTTGCCACAGTTGGGTGCAACTGTCTCTGTAGGGCTGTTTGTTTGGCTTGTTGTTATCTATACTGTAAAATTTGGAGTGCTAATAGTATTTTTTCCAGGTGTTTCCAGTAATAATAATAAAAAACTACCACCCTTTGAAAACTATCAAAGATTATGGCAAAGAATTAAATGCAGAATCCATTGAGGTGTCAGCTCTGGTTTATTAAAACACTGTTGCTTTGGTTCTCTGTGCTCATTGCATCAAATGTGATTGAAAATGATATTTGGGTGACTTGATGTTTCTAAAAAAACAAACCTGATAAGCAACTTACTATTTAATGGGGAAACAAACCAACCAAAAATTCTCTGAGAGGAGCCTTAAGCTCAGATCTCAATACAATTTCTCTTGTTTTAAATCAGTAGCTGGATTTTGGATGGTTCTTAATTTTTTCTTTCCTACATGTTTTATCGGCATCTTCAACTCTTCAAATATTAAGATGTAATTTCTCAGTTTTTAGAAAAAGTTTCTCTCAGTTATTTTGATGGGGGCTCATCAGCCTGTGGGGCATCATCAGAACTCAAATAAAAATGAAACTGTCAAATTCTCTCTTGTTCTGTTTATTGTTTTTCAGTGAGTTGGGCAGGGCAGTTGTTAACTTGGAAAGTTAATGATAGCATGGTGGCCTAAATTGCAAATTAATTTGTGTCGCAAGATTCTGACATCTGTTTGTTCTTGTAGAATTGCAGTATTAAATTAATTCTGGGCAGATACTGTTCTGGGAAATATCATGATTACTTTTTTCCATGATCTGCATTTTTAAAGTGAAAATTAGTAGGGTTTGTGCCAGTTTGAAGACTGTAAATTAATATATTTCCAATGTATTGTATGGTTGAATAAGGGCAGTTATAACAAATTGAACTGCTAATACTTGCAAGACTACAGTGAACTTTCCATCTGAATACTTGCTCTTTATTCTGCTAAAATAATTTGTAGAGATTATCCCTGCTGAAGTATGAGAATTTTTTAATGTTGATTTGACAAGCCATGTGCTAAATATTATAACACATTGCCACATGAAGCATAAATGATTTCCTGTCTATTTTTATGAAGTCAGTTAGAAATTAAGGTTTCTTCTGTATCTCTTTTGCAAGTTGTACTTATTATTTGATAGAGGAGAAGGACTTCCCTTTGCATAAGGGTAATATCTAAATAATGGAAAGCGAGTTTTTGTTCTCATCTTGAAGTATACACAAACTAATTTGCAGAAAACTCTCTGTCACAAAAGCATGCTTCAAACTTCATGTTAAGTCAGTGACACCGGGGAAAGTCTCAAAAAAATCTTAAACTGGGTATCTCCATCAAAAAGAGTTAGCATTTGTCTGTTTTACTGCTGGTAGAGACTTTGAAGCCTTTTTTGTTATTCCTGTGTGCTGGATTACTGAAGTATCCAATGTACGCAGTCTGTGGCTGCTAAAGGGTGGATAAATTGGCAGAATGTTGGACCTCTTGTAAATCAGTGCATTTTTTCTTGAAGTGTCCAGTTGAGAATACTGGGAGAAGCATGTACCAGGTACTGTAATTCCTAGGAAAGCATAAAATCTGTGCAAACAATGCAAAGGTGCGTCTCTGAAATACAGGCTGCCTTTGCATGGCTGCATTTGCTATTTATGCCGTTCCTTTAGCCAATAAAGCAATCAGAGGCTAGCATCGTAGCATCCTGTCACCTGTGATAGGTAATATATTTGTTCTTTGTTCCCTATAGACTTACTGGCTAATGTGGAATATGAAAAGCAATGTATCCAATAGCCCTGCAGGCAGGAGGAGGAACTGTGTGTACATAGAGCTGCTTGTGATGAGAAGAGCTAGAAATTCTGTGCTGCCAGACCCTAATGATAGTTTGGATTGATTTTTTTTTTTTTTAAACTATTTTAGAGAAGTTGATGAAAGTTGAATGAGATTTGAAAACTCTGTGAATGTTTATGCAGGCAGAAACCTTATTTAAAAGGTTTGAATAATTGTAATATGTAAATATAGATAAGCAGATGAATTACTTTCAATACAGAAAAAGATTTCCATTGAGAGCTTTGTGTGTTTTTCAGATCAGATTTTTGATATTTGTACAAAATATTTTCGAACTTATTATTGAGTGAGATCGCCCGTAGTAAAGGTCAGACACTGACAGGGGGCACAACACGTATGTGTAGATCGTGTTCTTTGTAACTAATTGCAGTAGAATACATTTGCCAAAGATGCTAATATGAGCATCTCCAAATATTGTACATATATGAGAAGTTGTCAGATTTTTGGGCTGTTTAATTGTTTTAAAGTAGTTACACTTTTCTTAGGTGAATAAAAACCAGCAGTTAGCAGATCTTTTTTTTATATGCAAAGGTGCACAAGCATTCTGTACTGTTGTTCTCTTTCTATCAGAGAAAGCAGCAGAATATGTTGTGGCTACACATATTCAAGTTCCTTTTTGTGAAAATTGTATGGTGGTGTTTTGTGTTTTTTTTTTTTTTTTTTTTGGTATGTTTGTTTTTTGCTGTTTAAAGCAATTTGTCAGGTAAAAATTCTATTGAATTTATTGTGAGTAACGAGAACGGTAAATGGAATTTGAACATCTATTGCTGCAGCAGCCTTGCTGTTCTGCTTTGGGAAGTGAGTGCTGTCTGGCTAGCTAGGTTTGGACTTCTTAAACCAGCAGAGAAAAGTCTATTTTTATACAGTATGATGATTTCTGATTTTTGGGGGGAGGAGAGAGAGAGGGCTTTTCCTGAAGAACAGAACATTGCGAAACTGAACTCTGTATACTGAGAGAGACCTGTGATAAACTTTCTGTAAGTTGTCATGTTATCAATTGTCTGAAAAAGAAGTTTCTTGGGAAATAAGGGGAATCCATCTGTTTGGTACCTCCTTGGAAGTGATAACTTTATGAGGCATTTAAAATGCCTTAATGTTTGCCTTAGAGATCTGTTTCTAAGAGATTGAGTTGATGAAGGCGTACAACCATTTCTCTTTTCATGCAACAGAAAATGCAATTGCAGGTAATGGAAGGACTCTCTTTTACTTCTCTTTTAATTATGAAGCGTACTATATTCCTGGCAGAACATGTTTCATAACCTGTAATTTGGTTTTAGTGGGTTTGGATGTGCTCATCATTAAAGAAACGATCTTCAGTTATCAAAAACTGGAAAACATGGACATTTTTATATGCAAGAAAAGGCAGAGAGTAAATAATTGCACTGGTGACCAATACTGTAATAATCCTGTTTTACAATATGCACTTGACAGGTTGTAATAGTGCTAATTGAAGAGACTAATTCACACTTGCTTCATTCTATTCAAAGGCAAAATCAGCAGCTTGTTTTGCTTTTGACCAGATGGTCCTGATGAACACCTACTGTGCACTTTAAGTGCTTTACTAGAATTACAAAGGCTGGGGGCTGCGTCCGACTCAAAATGATTTGAGAAGAGAAAAAAACCTCACTGCTCAATGGATTTGGTGCAACTAAATTAATTCTAGTGGACCCATTACACATTGAGCCCCCTTTTCAAAGTGCTGAGCCTCCTCGTTTGTTCTGTAGCAATGAGAAAGTGAAAGGCAGATTACTGCAAACAGAAATAAAAAAAAAAAGTGCTGTGAAAAGGAGAAAAGAGGCCTTGAAGCCTTTTCATATCATTTGGGTTTTTCAAGTGCGTTATTTTTGGGGAGGGTGGATGTATGAAAAGCCAATTGGAGTTTTTTTTGTTTTAAAGTGCGCTATTTAAGTACTATGAATATAAAAGCAAGAGCAACAGTTGACTGAGTTTACTGTGGTAAAGCTTTGTGTCCAAGGATGAATCAAATTCATTATAGTCAATGCTTTGTATTTTCATATGAATGTAGGGTTAGTTTCACAAGACTGTGTCTGTTTAGGATAATTATAATTTAATATTTTCCTTTCATAAAGTTATCACTGTAAATATCTAAAATTTACTGAAGGCGAGGTTTTTTTCTTGCATAAATTTAGAAGCACTCAGAGTTTAAAACTCCAGCGGAAGCTGTTTAATTTCCAAAGGCAGGAGAGGCATGTTCCAGTGGCGCTGAAGCACAGATTATTATAACTAATTAGAAGTCACACATCTGTTAGCTTTCGATTTGTCGGTGCTGGGAGTTTTGTGTGCATGTTTATATCTCTCGTCTTTCTGTCTTTATTTCGTTCCCCGTCTCTGTTAAACTCCTTCCATAAATGTAGTTGGATTTGAGAGAAACTCTCCAAGGATGAGGATCAATTTATTTGAATTTGAAAGTAATGAGGAGTCATTGTTATAATTTTGATTATAGGTCCTGTGCTATAAATGCTCAGTCATGTGAGTTGTCCTTATTTTAGAAGTAATCACGTTGAATTGAACGGCTTTGCTCGTGTAATTTAAGGATGCTGAGGATTTTGGGGATCAAGACCTAATTTAAAACCCTGAATTTTTTAAAAACTGCAATTAAAACCATCACCCGCTATTCTGATTCTGAATATTTGCCGTTATACTTCCAGAGGTGGGGAATTTTTATGCGTGGCTTCTATCATAATGATAGCTATTAAAAAGGTGTTACCGTGAAATGACAAGAGAACCTAAGCAGCTTTATGAACATATTAAACAGCCACGTTCCTGGTTCCTGTGCTGGTTAGAATGGGAAGGCAGTGCGCTGTGGCTAAATGCAGCAGCACTGCAATCTCTATAAATACCATTTAGTTGAATCAAAGGTGAAAAAATTAGTTAATGTTTTTCACGATTAAAAAATAGTTTACACCTTGTAAATTACCGAGCCACGAATCAACCTTTCTGTCCTATGTAAGCTGTAGAATGAACGCTCCTATTATTGCATTATATACACTTATATTAAAAAAAAAAAAATAATCATTGAATTACTGATTTGTTTTCAAACAATGAAATTTGTATTTGTGCAAATTATGGTAGGCTCAGTGTTTTGTCATGTTTTCTCATCAAACAACCCAATTATAAATAGTGAGGTGCTAATGAACTGTTGTTCTGGAAAAGTTTTTTTCTCTCTTTTTTTTTTTTAAACTTGAGTAAGAAAGGAAACACTTCACAATTTTAGAGTGCTTGCACAGTGTGAAAATATTTGAAAATACTGTACTTATGTAAATTATGTTGGTGCTGTCACTTTTAAATACACAACAGAAGCTGATCTAAAAATCTCTTATGTTCATATGGAGTGCAGCTAGAGTCTCGATGTTGTAAATTGCTCATTTAATTGGGAGCTGATCAGTTAATTCAGTCATACACGTATAAGTCTTTTTTAGTAAGATAATCTTTGAACCTAAATATGGGCTATATTCGTTTACGAGAAAGATAAACTTTAATGGAGAATTGAGGTGATGAGAATGTTTTACATAGCAGCTGTGGAGCCGAGAGACTGAAGTGATCTTAGCATCTTAACAATGGTGCAATGATTGTACTGCACTGTACTGTTCTGTAATCATTGCGCAAAGAGAACAGTTGCTATTTCAAGTGTGAATTATTAATTTCTTTGTCTGGTCCTTATTGTCACAGTGAAACAGTGTGCTGTGTCTTTAGTAAACCCGTTGCCTAAGGTTTTTCAGTTATATTTCTATGCTTGTGTAAAACATGAACTTAAAAAGTTAGTCTTTTGTGTTTGCACCAAGAATCATGAGCATATATTGAAGAGCCTTGCACTCATTTAAAGGATAAAATGGCCTCATAATCACCCTCAATAAATTCGTGTTACTGTTCTTAAAAAGGGTTATAGAGGCGCTCAGCAAACATTTGCAATAAGTGGCAAAATTTATGCCTTGCTTTGTGATAGTTGCGTGACCAGACAGTGGGCTATAGGATTGTTTTAAGGTTTTTACAGCTGCAGGCAAAAAGCATCTGTTCCCAGAAAAGCCCATTGTTTAATTTTGACACTGACTTTTCCATGCTGTTTGTACCAGACCCTGGATTAGGTGCCACTAAGATAAAATTTGAGTTGCTCCCAAATACAGCTGTCACTCTACATAGCCTTGTAGCTTAGGGAAAGTAGACATAATCAAAACAAGCATTTTTTGTGCAAGGTCATCTCAGTTGACTGAAAAAGCTCCAAGCAGAGTTTTGACAATATTCTATCTTTTGAGTAGCTAGGCTATTAGCTTTTGTGTTTATTTAATCGTTCTTCCAGTGATCGCTAACATGTTTGAATGCCTCAGAAACAATGAAACAGGGATTTTTTAAACTTTCTACTTTTTCTTTTGCATGTACTTTTCACTATATTTTTGTTAAGCAGTTATTGTGGTATTACATAAATGCTGTATTAGCTCTATATCTCTACAGTGAAATGGAATGATTTAAAAAAAAAATCAGGAAAACTGACATTTTTGAAAAAGGTTCTTTTCCTTCAAAGTTTCCAGTGAATTAAAAAATGAAAGAGCACTTCATTTTATGTATCCCAGAGTTGTGTTAATTTCTACCCAGCTGGTCTAAAATGATTGATACAAAGCCAAATTTGTGACTGCCTGCATTACAAAGTCTGTAATTTGCTAATGAATTATGATAATAATCTTTCATCATACATGAAAGATTTAGACAAACAATTTACTAACTATATAGTTTGATCACAATTTTTGGGTTTGTACCAAATCTTGAATCTACTTTGTTTTCCTCAGCCTAGATTAGCAAACCAAAGTGAACTTCTTATAACCTTGTTTTGAAAGCAGTGGTGCTGGAAGATAAGTAGAAATGACAGTGGACAGCTTAAGTGATAGCTATAAGCACCACGATTAATGTATATACAAATGAAACCAGCCAGTCTTCAACTAGAGAAGCATCACAGCGTGAATGGTGCAAGAAATTGTTTAAGTCTGCTTCTTGGGACACACAGGTAAATTCAATCAAGTAGAAATGTTTCTCAGATTAACCCTTCTTCAGGTGCAGAAGTGATGAAGTATCTAAAGCATAGCTAAATGCATATGAGAAAGCTAGGCTTGAAAAGATAACTGGATCCTCAAGAAATGGAGGTCACAAGACTGGGTCAACCTGAGTGAGGTTGGTGGCTACCAGTGTGCCATAGCAGCAGAACTGCTGGCTTGTGCTGTGCACGAAGGGCCTTTTGTGGAGACTGCTCGCACTGGGATGTGAGCACACTGTAAGCAGGTCCCTTCTTATATGAAATCAACTTATTTTTGGTCATCTTGGAGAGTGGACTGTGCACTTTCTGACTAAATGTTGCTTCCCAGTTTGCATTTTTTTGCATTGGATGTTTCGATTTTCCAATAATAAGCAACAGGAAAAAAGCCCAAAAACGTTTGGTTTGGTGCCCTCTGAGTTCTCTCCCGTTTTGCAGATAAACTCTATTTTCTTCTGTTCCTCTTCAGCTCAGTTCAGTTCAACGGATTTCAGAAGGTGATGTTTCTACTTGATCTTCACAGCTGATAGCAACTGAAGAACAGTTCTGTAAAGACTGTTTGAATTCATTCTGTTTGGAAGAGGAAAAGATTATCAGATGATATTGAATTTCTTGAGTTACCTACAGAAACCTCTAACAAATATTCTAGCAGCCAGCATAAAATGTTTCTCATGTTGATTCTTTGCACAACTGCTCTGCCATGGGTTGCAACACGTAAGTGTGGATTAAAAGTTAGTGTTTTACAGGAAGATTTAAGAAGTAATGTAAAAATATGTCCCATGGCTTAATCCTAGTTTACTACTCTTGGTTCTTTAAAATTTAAACTTTCACAAAATTTAAACTGCTCAGACCTAGCAAAATGCTCCAGTGAATTTCCATGTTTTTCCTTGGCCTTATGAGACCCAACTTTGGAATATTAACCTGAACATGTCTGACTTGACAGTTTACCTTCTGCTCCAGGGAGAGAAGTTCCGTTGAATGTTCTGTATTACCAAAAGTGTATCCTATTTCACTGTTCTGTTGCTGCTGTTAGTGGAGGATGTCAGAGCTTCTCTATTGTTGTTTGTCTTGTCCCTGCCCAGGCTGTCTTGTGGTCACAGTTCTCAGCTGTGTGCACAGGGGATGTTCTCAGCTGCAGTCTGGCCTTTTCTCTGCCAGCCCAGTGTCACTGCACAGAATAAAAAAGAGCCAAGACCTTTTAAGTAGAGTGGGTGAAAGAGGCTGTTAGTTAAAGCTGAAATTGTCAACACTTCCCAGATTAATTTAAGTACTTCTTATGCTCCTACTTCTGAATTATTCAGGAATGAGTGATTCTTGCCTTAGAAGAGGAACTTCTTTTGGGTAAGCACAAGCAAAGAGTTTGCACAAGATATAGAGGGGAGATGCTGAACTGAAATTATGGCTATGGATAAACTAATGTTTGCACACAAAGATAATCGTCAAGGTTTCTTAAAATTACTTTTAGAAATGCTTAGATTACTAGGAAGTAGCCTGACTTCAGAAATGAGTGAAACAATTTTGAGAACACTGTAAAATCTTTAGTTTTGTTTCTCTTTCTCTTCTGTTTCTGAAATAAAATGCAGGGGGACTTTGGGTGCTGTGTTGGGTACTGATGCTGAAACATCAGTTCCTACGATTCATACTCTGTTTTCAATTCCCTTTTAATGGAAATGTAGTAAGATGTGTACAGTTAGGCTGTGTGATACCAGATGGTCAGATTTTTTGCCATTTTAGAAGTAAGTACAACTTTCTAGGAACGTATTTTATCACTGCCTGGCAGACATGTTGTAGAAAAATAGTAAGAGTCCTTGTTGGTTCTATTTTTTTTTCTTCCTTTTATTTTTTTTTGCAAAGCAGAGTTCTAAGTATCTTCCACTGCCCAAGGGCTAAATGGCTATGATTAATGTAGTAAGGAATCTTTCAGATTACACCTTACCAGATGCAAGTTAACGACGTTAAGAGGGAGTTGTTAGGATAGCACCATAAATGGAAAAGTCTGTGATTTTTATTTTGCTTGCTGTCGTATGATACAGTGCACAGAAGGCAAAGCGCAGTGGATGTGCTTTCATTTGAGTGACACCTTACAGGGTGCATTCTGTAGGTGCATGTGAGGCACACAGCACAATTCCAGTAGAGGGAAGTGTTAGGACTGTGCAGCAATTGGTGTGCTTTTGGGTTTCTGGCTTTGAGGGGTGCTTTGGCAGCATCCTGCCTGAGATCAGAGCAACACCCAACCACACGTCCATTTTCCATTGCTCAGCTTTCAGAAGAAGAAACTGAACACGTGATCTGAGGTTGCACCAGAATGGGTTCATATTGGGTGTTAGAATTCTACGTGTAGAGGAGTGGTGAGATATTGTGACAGAATGCCAATGGAAGTGATGGTTTTCTGCTCCCTTGGAGGTAGTTTAGAGGTGTGTGGACGTGGCACTAATAGATGTGATTTAGTGATGGGACTTGGTTGAGTTGGTGGTTGGACTTGGTGACCTTGAAAGTCTTTTCTAGCCTATTTGATGATTCTGTATTGAATTACACCTTGAAACTGTCCCTTTGTGGAGGGCATCACTGAATACAATGCTTGCATATTAGGTTTTTAAACAGGAACTGAATTTTCGCAGGTTGTTATATGAATATCAAAAGGATTTTTCTATTGATATTAATATGGATATTAAGATAGATAGGTTAATAAAATGAGTGTTGCCTAGGACTTGGAGAAGATATTTTTTTGGTGCCTTGTTGGTGTACACTTTGTACACTGCATCTGTGTATTCTTTTTCAGAGGAGGAGCTGCTGGTATGGATCTGTAAAGCAGTTGTCTTATTAACATCTTCACTGTAAAAAAAAAAAGAATAGCTGACTATGTAAATGAGCAGCTCGTGATGCTATAACTTGTCAAATAACTGTTGGTGCAGTATAGCTGAGCAAACTGTTTCAGTGTGTGCATATACAGTAGGTATTTCTCTCCAAATTAATATTTGCATTTGAAATATGTGTGTAGTGCAAATATATGAAAAGTATATAACAATTAATAATATTTTGTTTGATGTTTACCTAAGATGTGCTCTGCATTTTAATTCTTAATGTTATCTGCTTCTTTAATCGTCTTGAATTAGTGTACCAAATGTATTGGTTCAAAAGAATTTATTGCTTAGCTGTTAAGTTTTGATAGATGTTGTATCCTTGAAGCAGGTTGGATTTGGTCTATAGTTAGCTGACAGTTGTGAGGCTGTTGTTTTGTTCTTCAAACTTTGATGCCATTGTAAAACTTAGTATAAGATAAACCACAGTAAAACATCTGTGTTTATAAAACACTTAATAGTCACATACATGCACGTGGTAGAGAGCAAAACCTTCATTCCCCCAAGAGTCCTGTCTTTACTAAGGAAGCAGTAGAAGCTACAATCTGAGCCCTACTGGTTGCGTAGTTAAAAAGTAAAAGCATTCTGTGGCTTTCTTTAGAGCCTTTTCTCAATTGTGTGTTATTTTGTCTCATTTCTGAGTTTCAGCCAGCGTACTGTAATGCAATTGGAATAAGAGGGAAAGAAAAGTCAGTTTTGGATTGCATGACAGTTTAAATGTAGTGTTACCTTAGAAATGACTAGGAAGTGGATCATATCCACCATAAATCAAAACTTGTTTACATTTTTAAATTCTTGTAATCATGTTGTGCGTGTTCATTTTAACTCCTGTTAAAATGGTGATTTGCTGGGCAACTTTTTTAGTTCTTTGTCCAGGTTAGTGATAAATGTCCCTGTTATTTGATAAAGGTGAAGACCTGCTTGTGCAGTAGGACACTGCTTCCTTAGAACTGTCGGTGTCCTCTCTCTGGGATTCGCATCCTGCTGCCCTCCTCATAGGGGTGATCCCAGAGCTTGAGGATGGGAGTGGATGGGCTGTTCTCGGCAGCTGTTCGCTCTTAGACTTCTGTTTTGGATCCTAGCTGGGTGTCAGCATAATTTTAAAGCTGTGTTTAACTCCCTGTCATCCTGCTCCCCTCCGCCTCCCTATGCGGTGCTTTGAAGGCAGCCCTGGGGTCAGCTGCTGCTTAGCTGCTGCGGGAGCTGAGCCGCTGCTGGAGGGGGATCCTGGGAACAACCAGGAGCCTGGCAGACCTGTCAATGGCTTTTTCCCCTGAGTGTTAATTGTGGTCACAAAAATTAAGTGTTTCTGTAAAATTAACATCTTGATATTATGTATTTACTTTCCAGCAGGTGTCTTCAATGTCAGGCTTACTCAGCAGACAAGTCAAAACAGGAATATTTTTTTCTAACTGCTGTAGGAACGAGTCTTAGCCTGGGATCTCAGAAAATCACAGTATTTGTTCTGGTGATAGGAAACACTGAAGATTTAGGGTTCAGAATTTGATTGGCACTGATGCCGATGCAGGAAGCACAACAGCATACAGTTTATTTTTGTGAAGCTTTTATTGATTCTTTTTTAAAAGGAGGGCTTTGATGACAGCACTAAGAGACATTTAATTTGCAAGTATTTCTACACAGTTTTTCTTCTGAAATGTAAATGCTTTCCTATATCTCTCTATCACTGAACATTAAGCTTTAAGATCTTCTGATTCAGAGCCAGATACTGAAAAACAGAGGCATAATATTGTCATTTTTCCTGTGCAGCTTGTTTGTTTGGGTGAGATTGAGTCTTTCGTACTTAAACCTTGACTTTGCATCTTTCCCAAGCATGTTGTGTATTTAAAAGTATTTTAGTGTATCTTCAAGATCTTCAACCCAGATTTTAATCTTAAGAGTGACTGGATCTGCAATAACATCCTTGAAAAAGTGTTAACATGAACAGAAACTCTGTCTTTGGTATTGTTTTCAGGCTAAAAACTAGACAGGGGGGCTTTTTGTGGCAAAGTCAGATGATCTTTTGCATTTCCATGAGTAACTGAGAGTATTTCTTCAGGTACAGGTTAATCTTATGCTTTCAGAACCCACAACAAATTGAACATACGCTGTGGAATGAACTGGAGCAGCGTCTGAATGAATCTCACAGCTCCATGCAAATCATGATTAATTTTGAGTCCTTGGAGTATCCATAAGATGTGCATGTATTCAGTAGCTGATAATCTGTAATTTCAAAACGTCAATGTTTCTTGTTTGTTTTTTGGAAAGAAGCAATCTGTTTATTCTCCGTTCTGACCCATCCATTTTCTCCCTAGCATCGGTGACGGATTACACACACTTCTTCTGGTCTAGATTTACAATTTCAAATGCCTGTCTCTGTGACACCATTACCAGCAGCTCTTAGCTTTTTGTTGGCTTTCTGCCATTCCTGCGGCCTTTTTTTCTTGCTACTTTTAAGGAATTCGTTTTCACAAGGCATCTGCAGGCAAGCCTTTTCTGGATCTTCTAATCCTGTTGGTTTTAATAAAGGCCTCTTGTTTCAAGAGAAGAGGATTTTACAGAAACTATTCCAAATATCTGAAATGACTGCTGCATGAAGATGCTTGCCTTTAAAACAGGGGATCTTGAACGCCTTTGCCTCATGCCTGTGTATGTTATTGGCTAGGTTTCACAGCTCAAGAAGGTCAGTCTGTCTGTGTTCCTTCACCTGACAGATTTCTCTTTTCCCACTGCAGCTCATTTCTTGCCCAATGGTTATGATTTCACTGTCCCGTTTCAAACAATCTTAGATCCAAGGCATGCTCACTTCACTGGTGAACAACCAGTAGAATTTCCCATTTTTACTCCAGGTTTCTGGGTTGTTCCTACTGGACTGTAACTGATTTCTCCATCTCACAGCCGTGCACCTCATGATGTACATGGATGCTTCCAGGGTTGGAGAGTGCCTGTTTGTCTCCAGTAATGGATGTTTATCCTAATTGGTAGAAGTAGTCCAGGAGACTCACAAAGATATATTTATATGACAATTTTTTGGGACAGACATTTAAATTGTCCCTCATGGAAGCTTATTCCAAAGGGATATTGGATTATTTCCTGGATCTCAGAGTGTGGAGCTCTCAGTTGTCTTAGCCACTAAATAGGTCTTTGACACTTCAGCTCATTACCCATTAGGAGAAGCAAGGAAGATTACTGCTCAAAGCAGAACTTCTCACTTGCTGTTAAATAACTGTCTTTTCTGCTCAGAGACATCCTTTGCCATTGTTGCAGTGAGATTTTTAAAAAAATGTAATTTGAAGTATGTTAAAGATAAAGACTAGGTTTAACTTTCTTGTTATACAGCAATAATAAGGAAGATTATACAGGAGCAATTCATTGCTCCTTGCCTTTCAAGCACTTAAAAGAAAAACAGAGCTGAAAATATTTCTTTGGGAGATACTGAAATACCTCATTAGATCTTTCTTTTTATTGGCTATTGAAGTGATAATTCTGTAACAGGAAAGAAAGCAAGGGTAAGTTCTGCTTTGATTTATAAAAATGTGTTAATTTGAGCTGAATAGGTTTTTTTTTCTGATGTTAGTTTTTGTCATCTGTGATATCGTTTTGTAATACATAGTTTCTAGTTTTATTTTAGAGGAAAAGTAATTCTTATGGAGGCTTTGCTAGATCTCTGCAGCATGGCAGGCATTTTTGGTGACTTAAGTATCTAATAACCTGCAATTCGAGTAATTGTCTGCTGAACAGTTCTATGGATGCATGTACAGCTAAGTTTGGAGAATGAGGAGAAAATAATATATGTTTGTAACCTTTATTTAAAACTTTATTTCAGTGCAATAGCAGATTTGTACTGAAGAGTACTGGAAATGGCCAGAACAGTTTCAAATTACCTTTTTCAGTTGTTCCACAGCATAGAAATGACAAGCTTTGTAAATACTGGAAACTATAGAGGAGGTAACTCTCCACAGTGTGTTGATCATGCACTAATGAATTTGTACTACAGAAACAGGAATATTCTCTTGTGGACTGCTTATGTTTCTAATTTAACCAGTCCAGTTTTGGAAGCTTATATCTTCAGGAAGAATACCTGAGCTGCAGTTTACATGGCTGGAGCCTTACTGCATACATGCATGTTGTTGTTGTTCCTGTTATTATTATTGTTTTAGCTATTAAGCTGTTTAACTTTCTGAAAATTTGGCCTCAGAACGTAGGCAGGTGATCTTAGCATTTTATTTTTTTAG
The DNA here is from genome assembly GCF_019232065.1 of Centrocercus urophasianus. Classification (NCBI taxonomy): domain Eukaryota; kingdom Metazoa; phylum Chordata; class Aves; order Galliformes; family Phasianidae; genus Centrocercus; species Centrocercus urophasianus. Next base: position 23,240,780 of record NW_024884733.1, on the reverse strand, counting down.
ATTTCTGCCAGTTGTTGCTGCTTAACACAGGTCCAGAAAGGTTTCTGGGTTTTCTTCCTAGTCAAAGCATTCCCACTAATGGAAGTGTGATTTAAGTAACCTGAAAATTAGCAGGAATGAGAAGGAGTGGCAGTGTACACCTTTTATGAAACTGAATAGATATTCCGAACTTTTCTCTTGAATGTTCAGAATTAAGTTGAATCTGGTGAAAGAACTTGTAAAGCTTTCCCTGTTAGGAAAAATGCTCTTTTCTTGAAGTCTTTTCTGTTGCTTTGTCACCTTGTCTCTCATGAATGCAGCCCAAGCCTGCATGTGAAGCAGATTTTGGCAGGAATGTGCTGCTATGTGTTGGCTGAAAAGGATAGATTCAGCAAAACAGGTCTTCATAAAAAGGATGCTGCTTGTAGAGAAAGCTTCCTCATTGGAAAGAGTTCCAGCTGATCTGCCTCTGGATTGTTCTATCTGCTGGTTTTATAGAGCTCGTGTTATTGGTTTTGTTCAGCTTTTCTGCTAATGCATTTCCTTCACCTTCCTGTGTTCAACTCAGTCTTCGGGTTTTCCAGTGTTGCTCTCAGATTACTCTGTTTAACAGTTCCTGATACTTTTCTGTTACCTGATAACCACACATAAAGAATGGGAGTTGTAAGTAACCCTTCAAAACCTGCGTGTGGAAAAGCATGGTTTTGACAACTTGAATCTTACTCACTTGATCACACCTTCATCTTTTTCTGTGCTACAAATGTGTGCAACTTCTGTACGCCTTCCCTAGTTAGTGTTGAATCTAAAGAAGTAAGAGCCAGAGAGGAGTCTTTAGTCATGTAGCACCTCTTCTTTTCAACTCTGTTCTATTTTTTGAGGGAATAAGCTTAAACATATTTAAGTGTGATAAAAATATTATTAATGAAACAAACACAGGAAAAAATCTACGGCTTCTTTCAGTAAAGGCAAAAATGTACATTCAGATTGCACCTTTGCCCAGTTCGTTTTGTTAACAGGGTCTCATCTTTTTGTCACCACAGTCTTACTGTCTTTAACTTTTTAGAATTCTGGTGACGCTCAATTTTCACCTTATCATGGAAGAGGAAGACAGGAGTACAGTTGACAAATATGTACAGATGTTAATGATAATGATTCTTATCCCTTTTTCTCAAAACTCTTTAATGTTTTCACCTGTACTGCCACTGCTACTGCAGTGCAGTCTGTGTCAATAAAAAGAAATGAGAGAGGCAGAGGTCTATATATTTTTATATAGTTTCAGTTCCTTTGTTTAAAAAAAAAAAAAGGCACAATTAATATCTCATCATTTTTTTTATCTTCTTGCTTTATTGGTTTGTGTTTATTAAAAACTATTTCATATTGACTTTGAATACAAATGAAGATCTAGCTTTTCTAAGATGTTACAACAAATCGCTTTAAAATTGTTTCCTATGAAATTCTATTTCTGACACAGGCACAAGGAAACATTCCTTAAAAGAAGTATATTATTTCTATTCTAAAGCATGTAGTGGGAAATACGTATTTTTTGGTATGTTTTAAATTAAAGACTTATTAAGTAAATGAGGATTTTTATTTATTTATTTCTTTTTTTTTTGTGGAAGATTCCATAGTTAAAGATGTTAACCAGCAATTTCTTGCTTCTATAGCACAACATAGTTCAGAGCTGAGATTAGAGAAACCCTGTAGAGTGGCTAATACTCGAGGGCATCCCCAGCTAGAAAAGTATGTGAATTTAGGCATGGGAGGAAGGAAGGATCTGCTTTAAATTTAGTGTAGGGTCACTGAATCTTAATGATAGATTAAACAAGGGAGGTGGAATAATGAATAGGGGTATGCAATGTGTAGCACTAATACCAGAAGTCCATGGTTTTCACTGGTTATTTAATGTCTTTTCCCATATGTTTCTGAATAGAGCAGGTTATGGCAGGGATGAGCTAAGGAATAGCTTTGTTAGTGAACTGCTAAATAGGCTGCATTCTCTTTTAAAAATTGTATATGTATATAGGAGAGGTGCTTGTTAATAATCGGGTCCTTTAACTGCATATATCTTAAACATTGCAGTGTTAGTAGCTACCTTTGTAATTTGTGTGTAGAGTGAATTTCTTAAAAATACACTGTGCACATTGTCTGCATAATTTTATTTTCCATTGTGAAACTAACAGTCACTACTTGGTTAATGCAGAGGTGAATTTCAGATTATTTGTAGTACTGTTGATACGAAGAAAAGCTCAATAAAAGGTGATGATTTGGTAGATGTGAAAATGAGATAGAGGAAATACCAAGCAATTTTTTTAAATAAGAAGCTGACTAACAGCTCAGTAAATCTTGTTTTATAATTAGTTGAACATGATCTTAAAGCAGTATCAATATAATATCTATGGAAACTCAACCACCTTAAGAAAAGGTATTAAATTTTTATACTTAGGGTGACTGAGAAAGATACCCTGGTACACTTTAGTGTTGTGAGAACTCAGTAAGAACTCAACAACTAAGTACCACTAATCAGGTGAACCTATCAAGTCAACTGTTGAGTTATTACTGGGTTTCTGTGTAACTCATGTTTTCTTTTATGTTCTCTTTTATGTAGTGAAAGATACCAGCAGGTCTCAGAGAAAACACACTCTGCATATCATTTCTGCTTTGGGTTACAAATGGATTTGTAAGCTGACTGGAGGGAGCAGTATAAGTCAAACTAGTAGCTTTGTCCTATCATTCCATCGGTACAGTATTGGTGATGTCAGTAATAATGTGTGAGACCACTCAGATCTGTGGCTCATGTTCCTTTTTAGGTGCACCTTGTTGGTGGGTACTGGCATTGAAGGACTGCAGAAAGAGCCTGCCCATCTCTTAAGCAGCAGTCTTGCTGTGGTGTTTAAGTACAAAAGTAGGGAGAGGAAGGACACAAAGAACAGAAGTCAGAGTACTGGATTTCTCTGCATCATAGTACTACACAACTCTGTACAGCAGTGGTACTTGTGCTACACAGTATTTATAGATTTTATATTGTTTAGTAACAGTAAAATTTACTCTCATTAAGAGTATTTTATCAGAGTTGTCAAGAAATGAGACAAAAGGCACTTGACAAAATAGTGATTATTATTATCTGCTTCTTAAGCTAAAACTGTTAGGCTTACCACTTAAAATAATGATCATTGCTGAAGCACATGAGTCTTAGGCGTTTTCTGTTTCCTTAAAAGAAATTTGTAAAGGGGAAATCTTTTTTTCAATATGTGTGCAACTAGTGTTATTCATGTAATGCAGTAAAACCTGAGCATCTGACTTCCATTCTCCTTCTTAAAATGGCCATTTATTTTACCACTTATTGGTATGGCTGATTACTTTTGAAACCCATGAAAACGCACAAACAGGGAAGTGATGAAAGAGCAAGATATGTATTTATCATGCTTTGGCTGTCACAAGCCAGTTTCTTTGAAATGAAGGTGAGGATGTTTGTCATCAAATAAATTCATCTAAATTCATCTTTTGTTCAGAACATGACAGCCGTGAAAACATAACATCTACTCTCCACTGCAAGATCCATATCCACTCTCTCTCACGTCTAGTGATAATTCATGCCCTACAAATAATCACTAGGGTTCTCATGAATGGGGACCTGACTGTATAAAATATCTGTTTAAACTATGTTATAGATCAATAAGATAATTATTTCCTTATGGAAAAATAGAAGAACACAGCCAGGATAAGAGATAAAGGAGAGTATAACACTTTTGCTGAAGACTTTGCTCCATAATTCCTGACAAAGGAAGTGAAAAAGATTGAAGGACAGGAGCTGCAAAATAGTGCTTGTTTGCACTGTTGTCTGAATTTATGCACATTTGATGTGGACAAGCTGGGATCAAATCCATGTAATGTGCACTTTTTGTGTTTGTTTTTTTTTACTTCCTAACCTTTGTGTTTTACCATTATCTGGTAGTGGCTGTGGCTTCTGCCCCTGGTACTTCTCAGAGATGTTGGTATGCACAGAAAGTATATTTATTAGTTTAAATATGGTTTTCATACAAATTTTAAAAAACTTGAATTCCAGATTTTACTCTTGGTCACGTCCTTAACTTCATGATCACTGTCAAGACATATTTTTCTCAAAGTTACTGATTTAATCACTGAGGTAATCTATTAGGATTACATATTGTCTTCTTGGTATGCAGTCCATGTATGCAATTATTTGTCCCTTGACTCCCCATGATCTCTTTCATCAGGTTAGTCCAGGTGCAAACTGTTACCCTACTGCAATCTGTTGTAATTAGTGGACCAGCTGTTTCAACTAGTGGCTTTCATTTGACTTTCTTTTTAACCTGGTCTTTTAGTCAGTCTTTCAAGGCTCCTTCCTAATGATATCCTCATTCAGTTTGTGTATTTTTATTTGACGTTTGGTACAGCAAGGTTCTCTGACTTCAGGTCTGTTACAGCAATGTATACAGATACAGTAGAATCCAAAAGATAACCCATGTAACATTCTTATCATGCTTCATAAAGCATTCTGAAATCTACTGAGAAGTGGTAACTAAAATTGGTATGTTTTACAGCAATACAAATGTCTATACTGGCAAGTGTGAGTTTTACTTAAGTCTGGACCTCCACAGTTTGTCTCACTGTTTTTCAAGATATCTGAAGATGTTAATTTTGAATAGGAATAAAATACCTGGTATTTGGCAATTTATCAACATCTTAGGACATTAAAGCAGATGGAATTGGGATTGTAGCATTAACAGTTTGTTTTGGAAACTTCTGTGGCAAGTGAGCACTCTTTCTCAGTGCAACAGTATTAAAAAACTGTATTTGCTCTTTATTTTATTGTTTATTTTGGGTGCTTTCTCAAAGAGTGGTTGCCTCGTGTAGCGATCTGATAAAAGATGACTTATTGTCACTTGCCTGTTGTCTTTTATAGTGTGCATGAAGGTCAGTTAGTAGTACCCATTGAGCAATACTGTTTCATTCAAACTACGAGTAAGTATTTTTTTCTCAAATGACCTTTTCTGCTGAGTGGAACAACAAACAGGGACTTCAGAATGTGCCTCCTCCATGTCAGCACACTGTATGTAAGCAAAACAAACAAAAATGAAACAAGCCCAAAACTTCGCATATTGTCATCAGTTTCATTTTGTTAGCAGAAGTCTTTAAGGCATTTTCCAATCAATTCATAAAATTGTTTTGTCAGTAAGTCTTTGTTGTTTGCTCTCTTTTAACCCTAATCACATCTTCCTTTCAGTCTCTAATGTCACAGCTAGCTCAAACTCTAATTCTTTTGTACCCTTTTTCAACCTAGTGCATGTGCTGCTAAAAGGATTTGTTGTTGTTGCTTTTTTAATACTCATGTCTTTTGCCTCCATTTCTCAAGAACGTGTTCTTCCTTCTTCTGTAGAAATTTGTTTCTTCTTTTAACCTTCTATTAAAAAAAAATTCAAAGGGCTGTGTGTTTTTAAGTTCAGAGGGGATTATCACAATTAGGTCTCCTAGGCACTACAAGTAATGAATAATAATAATTATATAGGCTGAAGCTTTGTGTAGTGCCAGCCATATAGTTGCAATCAGTAACTTCTGCATCAAGTTCAGAAGATTGTAACTTGCATTTACCTGTAATGCCCTTGTAATAGGACTTCTAGTTTTAGGTGTTTTAGGACAGAGATCAGCAAAATGGTATTTTATTTCACAGAATGAAAATGTGCATGTATTCTGGCAAAAGACTGTGGCACTGAGAAATAAAACAACGTTTTTAATGCAGTGAAGTGCCTGAGTATGGAATCGGAGTTCTTCTATGTGTAGATACATAGGGGTGTCTGCAGTACTCTGTCACAAATCGCACTATGCATAACTCAGTTGTTCTCCTTACAATTTAGCAAGCTTTTTTCTTTTTTTTTCAATAACATCTCTAAAATTGTTTCACTGTATCATACATACCAAACATATTTGATGTTGAGTGAAAGTTTAATGTCTGATATTCACCCTCAGTAGATGTTACAGGGAGGAGATGGTGCGGGCAAGACTCACTCAACATCTGCTGCTTGCTGCAGCTGAGGAAGAGGGCAGATCCAAAGAAGTGGCAAAAAAAATAGTATCTGAGCTTGGAGAGCTCAGATTAAGTGGTGGAGAATGCCTTAAGCATTAAAAAAAAGTTATTTAAATAAGTGTTGTGGTTCTCAATTTCAGTGATGATCTGAAGGATGCAGGTAAACACTCTGAAAGTGTCTACCAGCTGTAGATAGGTTGTTGCCAAGTAGCTTAGAGAGTGGGAAAAAAAAACAAACACAACTGTTTATTTTTGGAGATAAGGACATTTAAAATTTTATGTTAATACTGTATGTTAGTACATAGCCCACAGGAATTTGCACCAGTGAAACGGAACTAGCATTTTATGTTCAGTTTCCATCACTGAATTATTCAGCTTCCATTCTTTGTTGCATTGAAGCCTGTTTGACATCACTGTGATAGATGTGAATCTAGGGGAATGAATCTGTGAGTGCTTACCTAGATGGAGAACACACAGCTTTCTAACACTTCTGGGAAGTCTGTCCTCCTACCCAGTGCTTCATATCCCCACACGAGATATTTTTTACTGGAACGCTATGGTGAATCATCTCTCAAGTTTGCTGTCTGCTTACAGATTTTTCTCCTGAAAGTTTTCCTGCCTTTTCCAGTATAAAATACACAATAGCAAAATAACGCGTTAACTTTGCATTTGATTATTCGGCCATTTATTCTTCATAGTCTTTCATAATTCAATCTAAAAATAGAGTGGGTTACTTATTTTAAATCGCTGATCTCCTCCTTAGGTATATGAAGCTCTCATACCACATTCCCAACAATCAGTGGTAAAATTTATGTACATCAATCTCTTTTCTAGATACTGAAATTAAAGATCTAGAAACATTAAAAAAAAAAAAACCAAAACATATTCAGTTGTTTTTGCTTAGTGTTTAATGTGGCTTAATTGTCTTTATTTGAACTCTTATCAGCAAAATGTCACAAGCATCGCATGTTTTTTTTCCAGACCTAAGTTAATTTGAAGGGTTATATAATGAATTCAGCAAACCTCCTAATGAAGATGTTGACACAATATTTGCTGAGTACTACAGTACAGCACAACCCATTTTCAGCAGTAGTTTAAACTGGATTTATGTTGTTTTGAATGCTGTTCAATAAACTCTGGAGTGAAATTTGGCTTTCCTGTGTGCTAATATGTTTAATTATAGGAAAGTGGCACATGAAAAGCTAGCAGAAAATATTCTGATGATTTTGTTATAACTTGCTGATGAGTTCTGCTTTGTATGTGACTCATATATAGAGGGCATTCAGGTCCTCTCAACATCTTTTTAGGAAGGTTTAAAATTGTATATTGTTTTAAATTTGCAAATGAAACAGTCTTAATCAGAGGGAATTGAGTACTCTATTCAGTAACTATGGAAGTTTTGAGGCTCTTATTTGTTTCAATTCTACTTGCCACGATAGAATAAGCAAGTAATGGATTTCAGACGTTGAATTAAAATCAACTGTTTGAATTTGAGCCACGTTTTTCTCCTGCAATAAACAAAAGTGGCGAACTATGGATAACATCAGTATCCTTTCAGATTCACTGCTTTATCCCCTTCTGCACTTCTATATCCCCTTCTGCACTTCCCATGAGCTGCTGCCCACTGTCTGTTAGTGAAACTTTGGCTGAGATTTTCCTCTGTGGTTTTGATGATTATCACTTCAGCTGTATTTGCTTCCTTTCTTTCTGTCTTTCTTCAGCAAAATGCTTTTGCTTACTCTGTATTTCTGCCTGGCACTGCCCTGTCCATAACATTATTGTGCCCTGAAAATTGTGCTTGCTTGTCGTGACTAATTCTCAGTTACAATGTCAAAGTCAAGATTCTGGCTTTGCCATCAGTGCCCCATGCAACCTTGCTCTGTCTGCGTCTGATCTCATTTCTCTGTGTCCCCCAACTCACATTCCACATTCCTCACAGTCCTCTGACTTTATTGCTCCTTTTGTCTGCCATTCGTGCACTCATTTTTGCACTGTCTTTCATGCTGCCTATGTGCCTGGAACAGTCTTTAGCATCTCAGCCAATTTACAGCTTTGCATAAATTATATTTAATAATAAGACTAACAAAAGTTCATTATCTACATTATTTCAATTAAGTTTGTACCTACATAAGCAGAAAACAGCCTGAGGGAAGCTACTGTTGAACTTTGTTGTGATTCTTTGTTGTGATTTGTTTTGATTCAAAGATACAGATTCAGGCTTCTTTGATTCAGCATAATATTTTAATTAAAAAAAAAAAATTCTGTCAATGTTAGATTTCTTGGCAGTAAATTTTAGATTTTTCCAGCTCAGAATTATGAAAGTAGCTTCTTATTCCTGGTGGCACCACTGGAAGGTCGGTGTCATCATCGCATTGCTGGTATGGAATTCTTGCCCTGTGATTACATTTTACTTCATTTTATTCTTACTAATAGAGATGTGGAAGGGCTTTGAATGTTGCAGTAATTCTGTCTCTACGGAGGTTATCTTCTCTGCTTAGCCCCAGTTTTAAAGCAACATTCTCACCTACAAAAACAGCGAAAGATAAGAAAGTAAGACTGCCTGTATCTGGCAATTTTTGTCTGCCTTGATATTCAGGTTTTTAGAACTAGTTTTTAATATGTTAACTTAGTCCTATCACCAGAGAAAATGAGCGAAGGTAAAATTTCACGTGCTTCTTCATCATCTGGTACAGCTGCAAGGCAAGGGCATTCCATTCTGCAGCAATTACACATGCTTTTCCAAGTTAAAATGCATCCAAATTTATTTATTGTTTAAATGGTTGTATTGATACTGTTCACAGCTGAATGGAGGAACCAAGTAAATGTGCCTCTAATTTGTTTTTCATTGATTTGGAATATTCTGGAGATTATAATCTGAAGGGCGGCTGCCATAGCAATATGCCAGTCTCCATGGTATCTCCACATTATGTAAAGAAGTTCTGGGCTACACAAAGACAATGCCGCCAATTAGTATTTCTAGCTGATCAAAGGTGGGGGACCAAAAAGTTTGCCAATAAATGTAGCTCAGTGGAAGGCACTGGAAATTAGCTTTACACAGTTAGATAGATTTCAGTCCTCCTGTCAGCATCGTGAGAACTTTAAATACAAATTTAACAGATGCTAAATGCAAACTGAATATTTTTCAGTTGTGTGAAGAACACTGCCATAGGTTTTCGTTTTGCTGATTAACTGAAAAAGTGATTTATGGTTCTGCATAGAGTGAATCATGAGAGCATTTTCCTCCTTACATAGTATTTAAACCGAAACAATTAATGAACAGTGTTTCTGTAATTAGTCAGTAAATATTCCTCCTCTCTAAATCTCCACTTTGCTTTCTTGGTACTATTTTAGTTATCAAATAAACCTAAAATGAAGTCGTTATTTTAAAGCAAACCTATTTTATCTGAAATAATTGCCTGTGGCTTGTTGTTTCAAAGAGGGCTACTTTGGCATGAATTCAGAATCCAGTTGTGATCTTAACTCGAGCAGTTTGTTTAACCAAACATTACTCTGATCAGTTTTACATGGTCCCCTACCCGGCCAGGCCTGCCTAGAACAACTCGTTTATTCTGCGACGAGTTGCTCAACAGATGTCGTTCTGGTAGAATAATGCAGCAGAATAGTTGTGCGTTGGCTAAAATTACTTCAACTTTGATCACTTTTGTTCAGCACATCAGTCTGGCATTGTGCTTTATACCAACATAACACTTTACCCCGAGCATGCCTTTCAAGCTTAGAATAGCAGAGGAATGTTATTGAATTCAGTGCAGTTACAGATGAGTTAATGAAAGAAGGGAAATACTGTTTTTTTCATAATGCCTTTCTGTTGTGATTTGGAATTAAAATGGAATTTGAAGAATGTGACTTCTGAGTTATTTTTACTTCTGAAAGCTTTTTGAAAGCAATGTAATGTAGTGCTCTTGATCCCATTTCTGTAAATAAATTTCACTTGTTATTTTGAAAGAGCTCTTTTTAGAGTTTAATAATGGGGAAATAAAATTAATAAGACTTTTTTTGATGTGTGACTGGGGAGCAGTTATCTCAGAGGCAGTTTATCCTGAAAAAGAATCAAAAAAAGCAAGAACCATATTCTGCTGATCACAGCTCAGTATTGTTACATTTTGATGGGATGTTGTGGGGTCACTACTGAGTAATGACATCTCTTTACCTTAATACCACTGTGGAACAAATGCTGCACAGCAGGCTGGCTTCTTGTTAAGAAGCAGTGAAGAAAGGCTGTTTGTTTTGAACAGTAGGAATGAGATCATATACCAAGTTCCATAGAGTCTTGTCCTCCGTAGTTCCATTTTTCACAAGTGCATGTGTGTATGCATACACATATACACACAAATATACCGTATGTATTTACGGTTAAAACATTTATTTAAATCAGTTTTGAATAATTAAACTATATTTGTATTTTTTAAAAGTATAATGTGCTTACATTTGAGATGGCACTAGTACAGAGTACTCTCTAATCTCTAGTAAGTGCTTCAGTATTCTCTGTCTAAAACAAAATAACGTTCTTATTTTAGTTTTTATTTAAAATAGAGTTCTGAAATTTTTGATTGAAACATACTTACCGGATCAGATTCTCTGCAGGAGCACCTGGAAAAAAAACAATATTAAAACAAAGAGTATGGGGCATATATGTAATTCGCCAGGTTTTTTTTTTTTTAATTAAAAAAAAAAAATCTTGATTCTAAAACACCCTGAGAATTTGGAGATAAGCGGAAACTCCAAAACAAATACATGCTAGGATACAGAGATATCCAAATAAGGCAACCTCCATGGCCTTTTTTTATCCTTTATTGAGATGTAGAGCCTCTGTGATGGAAGTAATTTAACTTGCTGTTAGGTAATAAAATGAAGCCCTTTTTCTCAGTCACCAGTGCAGAATAGTCTTGAAAACGTTCAACCACGTAGCCTTGTTAACACTGATAGTTCACATTCTCATGCCAGTGTGTTAAATCTATCCAGAAATATTAAGCAGTTTTTCACTGTGCTAAGGGGCAATTTATTACCATGGGAAAAAGTCATGAGAATAATATCAGTAATTGTATGCAGGATCAGAGAATTGGCAATTCAGTGCCTGGCTGGGTGTAGCACTGTACTTTGAGCCTTCATTCTGTTTATGCCTTGAACTTTCTCAGCAGCATTTCTTTGTTGGCAAACCTTTGCAGCAGTGCCATGAAGAGTCTGCTGAAGAATACTGTCCAAGTCAACATCTGTGACAGCAAATGTATGCTCCCTCTTAGCTTATTTACAGTGATTAGAACAGTTATTTTACTGCTTGATGTCTGCACATGTGTCTTCCATCCATTTGTTAGCATGCTTGAACTGTATGCCAAAAAGAAGAGCGCGTGTGGCATTTTCCTCTAAAGATAAAGCAAAGAAAAAGAGATTTGTTACTACTTCATTATGGACATGTATTCTTAGATGAATCTTCTGCCAGATGTTGTATATAAATTCTGTATTAAAAATAAATGCCAATTTTAAAGTGAACTTAAAGATGGCATATGGTTATATTTCTGTACTGTGTTATTGTGTATTCTGTAGTCAACTTTAATGGCAGGTAACTGATTAAGTAGTTAGGGGCAAAGTATATAAAATAGTTACTCAGTAGATTGCCTTATTTTATAGCATCATCTCTTTAGGAACTTTAGGATCACCCTTATTCCATTATGTGAATGAGAGACTTAAATCTATGTATCATGGTAGTATTTTTCATTTTCATTGAGTGGAGACCAGGGCACAACTTCTGACTTCCTGACCGATTTTATCTAGTGAAAAAATTATATAAATGTTAGTAACATTTATCAAACCTCACTTTATGAAATTGTTTTTTGGCCTATTAAATCCATGGTTGAGGTCTTTACTTGGAACTGCAAATAGATGTGTGTAAATAGATGAGGGCCATCTATTCATATGTTGCAGCTGTATGGAAAGCAAAGCAAAACCCAGCACTGGTCACTGTACGCCTTCCATTGCTCACAGTTCTGGTCTGGTGGGGCAGCATTCACGGGTGCTTGTTGCTTCTGCAATCTTTATGTTCTGGTATAAGATATTATTCGCAATTCGAGCTACCTCAATTACGAAAATATTTTTTTTGCCCTATAAACAGTCACCACAAAGTCTCTGGTGAAACATGATTTTTTTTTTTTTAATGCATTAGCGTTTTTGAGGAAAGAGTTTTATAGTTCTTGTATTTTTCATTTCTTCCCCTATTTGAAATCTTCAATACTTTCTCCATTTTCTTCCTCCCTTCCTCTTTTCCTTCCTTCCATCCTTCCACCGTCTCTCTCTCCTTACTGATAACCATTGTATATGATCATTAATTGCAGCACGTTATACTTTAATAGCTTGATAAAAGTATTTATGTGAAAGTGAGTTTACATGGTTTTTGTTAAACATTTGAAATGTACTGTTATTCTTGAAATGGGATTATTGATTTGTATTTTCACTTTTAATACTATCACTTTTACTTTTGGATCTCATTTAATAAACTTATGCAAAAAATAATTGTATTTCTTTGTGTACAAGTTGAGGTGTGAATACAAAAATTTCAGGAGAAAACAGAATGTACTAATGAACTCTAACTACTTTTATTATTACCTTCTCTGTCCCTTCAGGTTGTTCATTACATGGCAGCACTTTTTACTGTGAGGAATTTGTATTATGAGTTGTGTAGCAGGTTTATCTTGCTTCATTAATAACATGTTCTCAGTGATATATTACAGATGTTTTTTCTTTAACTTTTTTTGGTTCAAATGCTTTCGGGAGCACTGTACTTGAGCTCTATTTTACAGTAGGTGGTTGGGAAAAACTCAGAAAGCCTGGAATTCTGAAAATGATGCAGCTTGCTTGTATGCTTTTGATTGCAAGTTCTGATTTTCTTTCCCAGGTAAAACGGAACGTGTACGACCTAACCAGTATCCCTGTCCGTCACCAGCAGTGGGAGGGCTGGCCTCCTTCTGCCACAGACGACTCAGTAAGTAGCTTTGGTTCTCATTTTGTTTCTTCCTACAAATAACCATTTGTGCTTGAGCGATTCTCATCAAAATCCAGTTGTTTTCATTGACCCATATGCAGAAGCTTGCTATTTATTATACATACTTCAGATTTTTGTCTGAATATTTAGATATATTATATCTGAAGTATTTTGGGAAGATTTCCTTTTCCATGAGGTTAATGTTCATCATCATTAATGTTCATTGTATGCTTTGGACTAGAAGGAATCAATGATCCTAGGCTAAAGCAAAATTGCTTAAGGAAACTTAAGGAAAAAATAACATTTTTACATGTATTCTGAGTAACCTGTATATTTTTCTCTGTTTTGTCCATTAATTTATGAATTCTTGCATCTAGCATTAAGTAGGTAGGTTGAAGCTGGTGAAGACTATCTACCTCGGCTGTTGCAGAACCATCAAGAATCTGTGCTTCTCAAGATTGCATTTCAAATTAGTAAATATTTTGTATGCAAAGATATTTCAATTTTCAAACATATTTTACAGATTTTGGTATCACCATTATCTAGAAATGGAGGGTAATATTAGCTTAAGATTAATGTGTCTACTTACAGTACACAACAGAGGGAGTAAGCAGGGAACTGCCTACAAATTCATGAAACTATGGGACTTTCATACAAAATTCAGTCAAATATTAGACTTCCTTCATTATGTGGTTGCCCCTACACTGGAATTTTACATCACGTCTTTCATTTTTGTTCAGTTTTTTTCTGTTAGTATATTCCCAATGTCAGCTAGTGAGGTTCATCCTAATCTTAAAACAAAATCACCTAAACCACCGAAATAATTACCTAGTGATGCTCTGTGTAGATTTCAAGATAGTGGCCTGAGAAAAATATAGAAAAAAATAGGTATTTTCTTTTCTTATAGACTTTTATATTTAAACTAAGGATTGAACCTACAGTGTTCAGTAGAGTGTTCTAGAAAGTGAAGATGGAATTGGTCTTTGCTTTTTCTGTATAAACATTATCTAAGTTACCATTATCCTTAGTGCATTACATTCTGCTTTCTTGTCCCTTTCTACTCCCCCCCTGTAAAAGAAGATTTGCTGTTTGTGATTGCTGCTTTTTTTTTTCTTTTTTTTTTGCATTTATGCAAATAATAATTAAAAAAAAAAAAAAGCAAAAACAGTCTGAATTTTAATATAATTGGGAAAAGCCTGTGGCAATGTTTGCAGAAACAGTAGTTAAGTTTCTGAGAGTTGATTTAATCTCCATCCACGTATTCAAGGGCATATATGAGAGGATAGATTTAAGATCTGAAATAACAGCATGGTGTCATGTAGTAATTACAGTCTTTGAAATTTGGATCCATTTTAACGTTTTATTAGTTTACATTAGCCCAGAAAAGAATTGGAAACTCAACCCTTCTAATCCGTTTTCCCACAGCAGCAAGGGAGAAAAAAATACAGAACCTTTCTTTTGAGTAGAATAGCTCACATATGCAAAACTCATGAATCTGTTTTAAGTCTGTTTTTACAAGTGACATTGTTGCAGGTGAATTTTTCCCCTTTTCATCCTTAATGAAATTGGTGAATGTTGAGTCATCTGCTCCAAAGCAGGAAAGTCCTCAAAGCTCTCTGCTCGAGTCTGCTGCAGCTGAGACTCGTCAGCTGTGTAAACAGATTGGAATGTGTTACCAACAAAAATATAATTAATTTCTGTCTAAAATTAGAGGCCATGGCTTACTATTTATAAAGATTTAATGCTAGCAATGACTATCTGAACGTTTTTCCTTTGCAAATTAGAAATAGTAATAATTACTCTATTAATAAGTAATGATCTCTGTATTTCAGTGACAGATTTTTCTAAAACACTTTTTCCATCGTTTTTTGTTTGCTGTATTGTGTAGTACACAGTCGCAATTAAAGAGTTAAAGACTTGATTAAAATACTTTTTCATTTACTTTTTATGTCGCCTAAGAAATACTTTGTAATACCACAGGAGGTTTTTCAGTGCAGTTCTCGTTAACCTTTGGCTTAGCAAACAGGACAACTAAATAGACTTCACATAATTGGATTCCTGTATCATCTCGAGTCTCTCATGAACCTGACAGACTACAGTCTTCTGACGTTACCAGGAAATTTACTGGAGTCAGTAGTCATTTAAAACATTGTTGCTTCATCTCCCCTCTGAGTTAAGATGTGTTGTACTGCCTAATGAAATATGGGATACTGTATGAATTGTCAATAACTCTTTCCAGTCATTTTTGCACACGCTCACCCAGGGAATAGGTACCAAAATGTCCACAAGTAGGAGAATGTTTTCATACTGTGACACTTTAACTGTGAGAAACAAGGCATACGTAGTCCGTGGAAATCTCATTTTGCTATTCAGCAAGGACACATTTTTAGCTTTTGTAGTGCCTGAACAACTTTTAACACCATGAATTATATCTCTTCTGCTCATTAAAGTTCAAACAATGTAAGTGTATGAGGTTTAAATCATCCCTTTTTTTTCAACAAGTTTACTTAAGTAAAACTTTAATTAATATTAAAGGTATAATTTATCTGCTTTGGGTATGTGTCATCAACCAATGCAGTGAAATCTGGAAAATTAGCCTAGACAATTAATTATAATTTGGTTTATATAGGTTCATGATTTGTTCTGAATCTTTGTCTATTTTAACCATCATAGCAACTTAAATGCCATAGAGCATACAAAAATGAAAACCAAGCCAGAATAATTCACTAACACTTCTAAAATGCATTTCATTTTCTTCATTGTATTGGTTGAAATATAAGTCCACTGGTAATTACTGCCATTGCTGAGTAGAATCAGCAACCTCTTGTAAGTATGAATAAAAATGTGACCTCCCCAGTAGGCAGTGGTTTAGTTGCAGTTTTTAAATTGAAGCATAGCAATTTGATTTACCTAAGCAGAGATGACTTTTTTGGGTACAGATGCATGGTTGAAGTCAAAAGCTTTCTCCTTTGGGGTCACTTTTAAAAATCTTTTTTTGAATAGGAAATCTTTTTTCCCCATATGCTTCTGTTGATCTGTTGGTAGCAGAGAACACCAGTACTGTGTGGGAAGGAGAGATGTTGCTTTTGTGCTGCCTTTGTTCTCTGCATTTAAGCTAAAACTTTATTCTTAATTACTTCAATGTTTCAAGTCATTTCAGTATAGTGATGAGAAGTGCCTACTTCTTGTACGAGCCAACAGCCAACTTGTTCAAAAGGAATATATTTTTGCATGTAAAAGTTACAAAACTTCAGGACCTCATATTCTCATTTCAAGACAAGCAACCACACTGCATTGTACAGATAAGCCAACAAATATCAGTTCAGAGAGAGGAAGTGGCTGCACTAAGGGTGAATGCCACTTTGGATGCCACACGCATGTAATGGGTCTGAGGGACTCAGGCTCTGTATCACCTTTTTGAGCGATGCCACCACAGCTCTGATGGCTGAAGACGTTGCAGTTGACATTCCTTAGCTGAATAAAATAAAGACTTCTAGGTTATAACAAAAATTTACAGATTCAAAAATTTATGTATAATCTAATTAGCACCGTTGATATGTTTAGCTGTTACGCTGATTGGTGCTAAGCACGGTTTTTCTCCATGGATAGAGATTAAAAATACCAACAGGTGGTGTTCTGGTACCAGTTCAAACCATTTATGACAATTCTTAAGTGATCCTCAGAGTTTCAGAGAGTTTGAGTATTGATGCTCTTAGAAGAATACTTGTGATCTATCTTATTGTGGGGGTTCTGTAATGAGATTACATCTCAGTGTAACATTTACATTATCATCACAATGCAATTGCAGAAATTGTCAAGATAGTACCCAGTGCTGAAAGTTCGTTGTATGAAGCAGTGCATTTATCATGATAAAGAAATAGAAGTCTGAGAAATTTATAATCTAGAGTCCCTAGATTGCTTTGAGGTTGTCTTCTGACTTTACCTTATTATGTGCTTGGATGTTTTTGGTATGAATTATAATATGATGAATTATCATTTTCTTTACCCAATATAAGCAAGATTTTCTTCTTGTTACTAGATTTACTCTACTGCTCTCTGTTAACTGATGATGATGCCATGTGGGGTGAAGGGAAGCTTCGTAACAGTTATACTACTTTTCAAAGTATACAGCCTCCAGCTTTATCTGAAATTCCAGTTGCTCTTTGTAATGAGAACTAACTGCTGTCCTCACTCTGAAAATCATCTTTTTTCTTTTTTACTGCTATTTTCTTAAAAAGAAAAAAAAATCCGACCATATTTGGTTCATTTTTAAATATGTCTGTATTGTTATTGCCAGTTCTTGATCACAACCAAGCAGAACAAAGAATGTTTTTGAACTAGAAATAAGGATGTCCTTGCATTACTTGGCACGCACAGAGCTGTGCTGATGCCAGATTATTTGCTTCCCTAAGGGAGGGTGTGAGGGAAGGAAGGAAGAAGGATGCTGGTGTTACTTTCCTCCTGTGTTCTGGCAATCTCTGAGCCTGCTTGTCTTTCTGAGCCACAAAATGTTCCTGTTCTGCTTTGACCACCGGGTAG
>NW_024884733.1:23125728-23218228 GCF_019232065.1 Centrocercus urophasianus | reverse complement strand
ATTTGTGGTCAGAGTTAGAATAAGCAATATCGTTATAAGCTCTTCTGAAACAATTGCCTTTTTACTTAAAGAAAATATCGGAAACCTAACAAACATTTTGTTTCAATACAGAAGCCAACAAATGAAAAGGACGATGTTGGTGCCTTGATTACTTGTTAGCTCCTACACTGTGAAAAGAAATACAGAGTGAATTGGGGCTGTTTGGCATAGCTCTGGGGAGACCTTCTGGTACCTACAGGCACCTGCAGGAAAGATGGGACTTGTTATTAGAGGCCATAGTAATAAGGCAGAGGATAATGGCTTTAAATTGAAAGAGGGTAGATTGAGAATAGATACCAAGGAGAAATTGTTTACTTGGAGGGTGGTGAGGGGCTGTAAGAGTCTGCCCAGAGAAAGAGTGGATGCCCCATCCCACAAAGTGCTCAAGGCCAGGTTGGTTGGGGCTTTGGGCAGCCTGGTCTGGTGTGAGGTGTCCCTGCTTTAAGGGCCCTTCCAACTCAAGCCAGTTTGTGATTATAGGACAAATTAGCTCTGTTCAGTGCTTTTGCACTTGCTGTGAGTGTACGTCTATGTCAACTTCGAGCGACTAAATTTTGCAGGGCCGCTATGAAGTTTTCGAAAGTAAGAGCATGCACTGATACTTAAGACCATGCTTTGCAGTCAGTAAGCTCATGGATGAGTGTGTGCTGACACTTCTCCACATTTTCAGGTACTAGAGGGATTGTCATCCCCTTTTATTTAATTATTTGTTTACTCTTTACCTTGATCCTCTTCTCATTTGGTAATGTGACGTGAGCAAATGCTTTGACTTACAGTATTTCTTTCAACAAAGGCAATCTGTAGTGTTAGAAAGATTTGGGAGTCTCAATTTATCTATGAATAACACATTAGTCGATCTTTTTTTGGTGTAAGAGTATTTAATTTTTTGTTTCTTACACACTTGAAAGTGCACAATAAGTTATGACTTATTCCTGGGCATAAATATTTTATAGATCAGTTTGCACAGGTGTACTTTTTAATAAACTCACTTAACTAATTTATATGCATAAGTTTTAACCGCTGAGTAATTAGTGAAAGCATTGCCAAGAAACTGGAAATTTGGGAAATGTGTCATTATTTGCATATCAGTATAAAGCAATTACTAAATTAAAGAGTGCACGTTGTGACAAACATGAAGCTCCTTTACTGTTGCTTTGTCAGTGCACATTAACATCAACTTGATGTGAAAGCCTGGCATTCTCTGCATGAACTAAAAATCCTAAGGCAGAAGTACACAATGAATCACCCAGAGTTTGGAGGCTAGCATGCTGAATTGCCTTGGGGTTCAGAGCGAGGGAAGAAAAAACTGATGTAAAAGACCATTGAGAAAACGTATCAGTGGAAAGTAATTAACTCAAGATCCACAATTAGCCTCATGGTCCATACTTAACTGTGTTCCAGGTCTTTCAGCGTTTATTTAATTCTGTTACCCTGTGTTTCAAATAGCTGCAAATGGCTTGGCAGATTTTTCAACCTTTTTAATATTTACAGTTTTTTTCTGAGAACAAGAATGAGCTCTGAAAGTGATCGTGGGTATTTATTTCAGTCTCTCAAATATATCTCTTTCCTATTTACTTTTAACAACAGATTCTAATATTATTTCCCTTTCATTTCCTTTAAATATCTTTGTGGTTTGAACCCACATGAAGTACTACAGTATCTGTCCTTCTCCTTTAATTGCTAACTTGCCTAACTAGGCTTAATGAAACGAGAAACAATCAAAACCAGGGATCATTTTCTCTTTCATTTGGCTAGAAAGGAGAATGATAAACGCCCCAGTAATACTACTGATGATTAAATGGAGCAAAAATTGGCATGTGTGTTCAACCAGTGTACCAAAGCTGGGTGCTCACAGAGACGAGGTGCAATTTTTTCCCATGATTCCATGGAAAACCTCAATAGTGTTTCATGAAGTTGCTTTATTGTAATTGTTGCTCTGAATTCAGCGTCCCTCGTCTGGTATCTTTCTTGATAGATAACCTGTCCTTTTCGTGCTGTGAATTCTCCTGCAGTGTCTCCTCTTGCTCCCACCAGCTGTGCTGAGTGTCCATGAGTTGATCCCACAGCATCTTTATGGTTCTGCTGATCAGCACGAGTTGTAAAGACTCACCTGTGCTGAGCCTTTGTGCTGTGATGGAAGAAGTTACTTGCTTTTAGTATGAAGCCCTTTGGAATAAGCATCACAATGCTTTTGGAAAATTAAGCTTAGTAATCTCTTAGTCCTCATCTAAAGAATTTGTCAAATGTTTTGAATTTATTACTACTTGGGACACTTTTCAGTTCTGTTCATTTTTAACTTTTGGGTTCTTTTTAACCTTTAGGGTAACCCTAGAGTTGGGTGTCAACTCTGTAGCATTCCTTCGTGATTTTAGTCTTCATTATAATTGAAGTATCTACCATGGAAGCATCACTGAAATCCTTGGAATGAGTTACCTACAACCTGTATGGACAGGTTTAAATTACGTACTCTGTCACTGTTCTTGTGGCTGGATTAGAAACGTTTTTTTTTTTTTTAAAAAAAAAAGTTAAACCTGCAATAAGTAATTGTCACAGCGCGCTGGTACAATGCTAATTGGAAGTGACATGTCCAAACTGGCCTCCGTAACATGAAGAAACCTAACAGGTGTGAGGGGTGGATCTTCCCATGGGCCCCGCTGAACTTCTAACTGGGGGAAAATAGTAGAAAAAGTGAAATGAACCTTGAATAAAGCTGTCAGCAGTAATTATCTCAACAACACTTTGTGAGGAGTTAAAATAAGCGTTGCTGATTTATAACCTGAACGCGCTCCACCCTTGAGATTTTTTTTCATCCAGTTAGTGTTTAAAATGAAACGTTGAATACCCATCAAGATTTTTTTTTAATTGAAGATATGTAATGCAAACGAGGTTATTTTGCAGAGAAAGCTGTCAAATTTTTAAACATTTCTGTTCATTTTATTATTTGTACAATAGTTAATAAGCAAACCTAGAACAAACTTGACTGTTTTTCCTAGCTTGTGCTATCTGATGTCAAAAGATGAAGTGGCTAACCTAGAATTTTATCCACTTGTTCGTATAGGGATAAGAGCTTACCTGGTGGAAAGCTTTTGTTGGTATCGACTAAACTGAAAAGCAAAGTCTTGTTGCCTAGTATAGACAGAAAGACTCTCTTCAGTTCTGTGCAGTAAATCTCTGAGCCTCATAATTAATCTCGAAGTACAAATGGCCCTTGTTTCTGTAAATTAAAACAAAGCACATCAATAACAACAAAAAACCTGCAACAATTGGATAGACTTCTAAAAAACTTAATGTAACTTCATTTTAAAGAAGAGTCTTGCTCACTGGTGTGAAATCACTTGTTTCATGTACAGGTATAATACAGGGTATTTCAGTAAGTACAGAAGTAATTTTACAGTCTGCTCCTAATGAAAGAATACTTACTAGAAAAGAACTTCTCTTTAATTCACAGAAATCCTTTAATTACTCGAAGTTTTAAACATCATTTTTAAGCATGGGTATGTATGAACTCTTAGATCATATATCCATTTGACTTTATGAGATTGTGCACTGAAAACAAGATAGCTTATTTGATGCGTGATTGAACAGTGGTAAGTAGTGGGTTTGGAAGCATTGAACACCTGTTTATTCCCAAGGAATTCAGTGATTGTTTGAGCTCAGGCTGCCCTTGTGTTTCTTGTAAGGCTTGGTTAATAATGCTTAGAGATCTAGATCCATAGCAATAACAACCTAATGTGAAGGATCTGTCATATCATGGCATCATTTATTTTGAAACAATGGGATTCTGAGTAGCTTTATAAATAACATGAGTTGTGAATCCCTCACCTCCTTCCACGGTAGTTTGGTTTCACTTTGTGTTTGAATCTCTAACTAGGGGTGACCATGGAGCTTTGCAGTACCCTCTGGAGAAAGTCAAGAAACTGCCGAAGAGTTGCCACACTGCTTTTTCCTGCCTTCAGTATTTGTATCTGGGGGTTGTGCTGGCAGTATTTAGAAACCATTATTTTCTTCAACTGTTAGTGTAATGTAAAACTTCAGTTCACACATTTCAAGTGTGGAAGCACAATTTCTGCCATCATTCACTTGCTCCATCTGTCCTGCCTCCCTTTTTCATGTTGATTTTCCAGTATGGTGCATTAAATACTACCTCCCTTTCACTGGCAGGGATTCTGTGCTATAGGTATTATATGTACTTCAAGTTCTCACTTTCTTTAATCTCAAAAATGATTATGAAAGAAAAGTGACAAAAGCTAGCATTCTTGGAGCAGCAACCTCATTTGTGGAGCAGCCTAAAGTTGCTCCAGCGGTGAGCAATGAGCAGAATAGCTTGTTTTCCTAGCACATTTTGTTGTTTGTTCCTGTGTCTTTCTGAGGAGTTAAACCAGGTTTGCAATGTCCTAGATCACCTCCAGATTCAGACTTAGAGGTCTGAGGCATAACATAAATCTCTGCCTTGATCTAGCCCTGCTGAAAAGATGTCTTCTCCTGATTTTCTTTTCCGTGCAGTTAGCATGGTAATCTTTTGGAACAGGGAACGTAATTTATCTGGTGAGGAGAGATAGGTGACATCTTGTTTGGCTGTGAGAAATCAATTTGAAATCTTCTGAGATCTGCCCATGGATTGTCAGTGGTGAATATGCCTTGCAGATATCCAACAAGAAATGTCTATCTAGACCAAGAAGTAAGAGAATTTCTTTCTTACTACAGTTTTGCCTGCCCTGGCTGGAAGGACAGGAAAAGTGTTTTTACAGCAGCCAAGAAAATTGAAAGCTGATGAATTGTTTTGTCATTTTTATTAACTGACTGCTCTTTGTACACTTTGATCCTTAGTGTGCTTAGTATCCAAACTCAGATAGTGGTAACGTACCTTTATCAAGTGTAGTAAGAAAACTAGCAAGGCAATTGGTGTTCCTTCTTAAACTTCTTGTTTATACAGTTACTTTCAAATATGACCAGGCTTTTTGCCCAGCTTCAAGAAAACGTGGAAGAAAATGTACCACCGCTGACATTTACTGTACTTGGGGAATTACTTTATGCTGTTAAAAAATATATGTATTTATCTTGCCAGATAACAGAATAGTAAGTATAATATGAAAACTGGAATCCTTAGGAAAGTTTCTCCCTCAGTCCTTACCCCTACCGTTACCGGATGAAGGGGAAAAGGCATTATAGTAATTACTCTGATGAGAAGAAGAATCAAATTGTATGGAAGTGAAATGTTCACAGTAGAGATTCCTGCCACTCATTGACTGTTTTGCTGTGGGCATCCCTGTCTCAGGTTATTTTGAATAATTGAGCATGGCATGTTATGAAATGTACTTGTTGGTGTTTGTTTCTTTATACATTAGCTATATATCACTGAGTAAACCAGTAGCTGAAAAAACTAAGCACCTTGCATGATGAGCGCAGGGAAAATGCTGTCACATGGAGTATTTGAATCAGGATTAGGTTTTAGTGTAGGCAACAGTGCATTCTTTCACTTCAGATTAAGAATTTCTTATGTGATGTATGTATATTATAAATATCCACATATGTACTGAAGTCTGATAAGCAGCTTCTAACAAGAGTTCTTATCAGATAACCAAGAGTAGTTAGAGGTTTGTAACTGTGATAGAATTCCTCATATGTTGCCTGCATAATGCTAGTGTTTTCAAAGCAAAAGAATCGCTTTTGGATTTAAAGATATTTCTATGACTTCTATCAAAATTTTAGTTCACAGGGTGAGTGGTAGTGTCTATGGCTTACTTTTCTGGAGATAACTTTTACTTACTAAGCTGTGCACTGGTTGTACAATGATAGAAGTGAAGGCATTAAAGATCCTCAGATGGTTGCTGAGATAACAGAGGGCCACTGCAGCTTTTGACTTGGGTAGGTTGTTTGTACAGCTACCACTCCATGTTACAACACATGCTGACAGATCTAGTTGCACCACAAACATATTATATGGAGCTGATTTTCCTCTTGGACAGCAAGGGGAAAGTAGGCATTTCCAGTTTTCAAAAGAATCAGTATTGAGAGTGTAGGGTGAAATTCTGAGTTGTTTGGATGTAGAACCTTGAAGGTACTGCATTACAGAAGGGCATGAGGGAAAGGTTCCATCTAGATGGAATGCTTCGTCGTCTTCAGCTCTTTGTGACAGGTACAGCAAAAGAAATTGGAGATGCTAGTCTAAAAGACTTGGGATTAGGTGATTGGAGTTTTCCTTCATGCCTTTAGATTATAAAAACTAGAGGAGTAAATTATGTACTTTTTGTGCTAAAAAAACACATCTGCCCCCATCCTTTTTTAATATATGTGAGTTTTAATTCTACCTATCCACATCATAGTCTGAAAGAATGCATCAAAAACCATATGCCTTCTTGGCAATTACTCATGGGGTTACATCTTTGGGAATGTTTCTTTCTGTGCCTTCTTTCATCCAACTGTGCTAGCAAGAGTAGCTGGAAAGCCAGCACTATAGTTGTACTGTGCTGTTCTTCAGGATGCTAGAACTGAATGGCAGGTTTTTAAGACTTTAATTCCTTTTCCCTAATATACTACAAGCTGACCTTAAGTAGGCCTGGGAATTAGTTGGGTTTTTTTTTGTTTTTTTTTTTAAGGGAGATTTATGAAGTAGACTCGAGTATTGGAAAACACGCTTTTTTTGTACACCAGCATTTTGTTTGCCTTCCTTATCTCTGAGTATTAAAGGCCAAAAACAGGGATTGTTTTCCTTCACCCCAGGAGGAAACCATACTTTTAAAACTCCCCTATTTAGTTGCCTGTTGAAGCAGGTTGTATGCAGCTAGAAATAATTCTGCATTTGAATTATAGCTAATTGAATAATTTGATAAATAGCAGTTGATAGTCAAATAATACAGAAATAATATTTCTTTTTTACGATCTTTAAAGCTTTTATTAAAAATCCAGGAAAACACACTCCAAAAATTCAGAAAGCTGATGTAGCAATCAAGTACCTAACAAAGAACAGCAAGTAAATCAATATTCATACTTCCCTTAAACATTATTGCTTGCTCTTGCTTGTTTCCAATGGGTACCCAGAGCTATATTATATCCCTGTGGAGACAAGGGATCCCTCAGCCACTGTCATCCTTCCAACACTCCCACCTCTCAATTCATTCCAAAGCACATCCATTACATATCTGCAGAACTCATCGTTTGCAAGGTGGAATGTTTTTCCTTGTTGTTTTACCTACGCATTACCCATGCAATCTGGAGCAGCTGTTGGTGACAGTGATGGGGAATTTGTGTGGTTTGCTTTAGAGTTACCTGGAGCTGTTCTGCTGAACGCCCTGACTCTCTTGGATAGATGTGGCAGGTCTTTTCCCACATTGTCCCACTGGAGATGGCATGTTTTGCAGTGATAAGCACTGAGAAGATAATCACAGGCCTAACAGTTATGACTGATGTGCTTGAGGAGCTTGCCTGTTTTCCTGCCATAATTTATTTTCTAAAGTTCTGTGAGGGATGAAGATGAGAAAGAAGTTCTTGTTCATTTGAGTTGGCCACTTCGGATGTCTAGTGATGTTCCCAGACCTTCCTTTCTTCATCAGATGTGATTTCAGTTAGAAGTGCTTCTGAAATGCTGTTTTTCTCCATCAGGGTGTGGCTGGATTTGAGAAAGAGCAAATTTGCAAAGTCCAACTACTGTCCTTATGTGGTAACAGTCCTTACAGTATTTGTATCAGCAATTCTCTGGTCTTCAGCTTACTTGCAAGCTTGGCAGATGCAATATACAAGAGCGTGGTAAGCCACCAAAGTTTGCCAATGAGAAGCAGGTGCCTGCAGCTGTAGTGCTCTGCTGGTGTCACTGCTTCACATTTGTGCTACTGCTTATCTTCCTCGGACCACAGATGCCTTGGTGGAATAACGCTGCCCTGCAACAAGGATCTCAGTTTGTGCCTTCCTTCATCATTTCAGAAGTCTGCAAGGGTGGGAATTCAGTTGTGCCAGCAAGCTCTTTTTAGAAGATTGCAGGGCATCTAAGATTACAAACTTGCAATTCTTTTCTGAGCATGTAAAGGCAGCACTCTGGAAAGTGGAAGGAAAATACTTTCTATCAAGGAAGTTAACCCAAGTTTAAAGTACCTGGTCGTTCTCTGCACTTGGCAAGTGTTTCTAGATTGATCTGGAAGATTCTTGGCAAAGAATTCTTTGTGTTCAGGTCAGAAAATACGTTTCTTGACTTTATTCCCCAGTAATTAATGTGTGAGTAGTGCTTAGGGAAACTGAACAACAGTACGTATTTTTCCTTTAGTGTTTTGTTTATTTCAGAATTCTTTTCTAAGTCCTCTATCTTCCACTGTCCTTGTGCACGTGAAAGCCCTCCAAGTCAAGCTACTTGCATGAAGGTAGTTTTCAGATGGAAAAATAATTTTTGACTTTTTGTACCCAGATGAGTTCTTGGGTTGAGAATCTAGGTAATCAGGCACTGAGGCCACAAAGCAGCATTTTTAGTTAGGGGACTGTTAGAAGGTTATGGCCATTCGTGTGGGAACTGCCGTCATACAGCAGTTAGTGTGTCTAGTGTGCTGTAGTCCTGTTTGGGAGTAAGCAGATGCTGTGTGAAGAAAGAGAAGGCACTCCAAGAGCAGCCTGACATGTGAGCATTTGTAGCCCCTGAGACACTCCAGCTGGGGCTCCCAGTTGGCGGACATTCAGCATATTTGAGGGTTGCTATCCTGGCACAGGACTTAGCTGCCTGAAAAGTAATCTTTTGCTTAATATTGATGTTTTTATAATTTCCAAAATAAAGATTAAACTTTCTGGTGCAGGAGTTTCTTTTGAGAGAGAAGCGTCATCTTTATCTTGGAATAAAGATAACTCAGTTCTGGAGAAAAGTTCCTGCTGGCAGATGACTTCTGAAATGAAAGACAGAGCTTCTGTTTGTCCTAGCCCTTGCCTTGCAAAAACTTCTCAAAAAAGTCAGAAGGAGAGGGTGATTTCTCACACACACAAAAAAATAACAACGTTCCAGCAACTGTCTGGGGAGTAGCATGAAATGTGCTCTGATGTTGGACCCCTTCTGCTGTTAGCTCGTTTTTGAGCGACGCTTTGACACTATAATATTGGGTTGCAAATTAGAATTGCAACACCCTGCTATTGGGCCAAGTGATGAAGCAGCACAATAACTGCTTGCTTGATCTTACCATTCTTTCTTTAATGTGTATGTAAAAGATACCAGGAGCCTTTCCAGGCATCTGGCAGAGTATTTGACACCCTGAGATAGGGAACGGTGTGTGGTTAGTGCACGTGTGTATGACTTACCAGTATTTCGTGTGGTGTGGGAACTATAGGGCAAAGTTTCAAGTTTCATAGCAGTCAGCTTTTGTTTATCATTGAAAACTTTTAAAAATACTAATTAAACTGGTGGGTTTAATTGCAGGGAATACAGTTCTTATGCTCCTGTCGCAGGAGTTTCATGAGTAATTGGACTTGACCTGTATGTCGTCTTTAATATTTCACTTGCTCTGGAATATTATTACTCACTTCCTTTAAAATGATAGCTTGGCTTTTTGTGCAGCTAAACTTCTGTTTAACCTTGCTGTGAGAGTATGACAGTAGGCTAGTTCAGACAGGTTAGTGTTCATTTGGTAACCAGCCTGCTTAATCAGCCTGCTGCAAATTAAATCTTTGGGAGTTCTGGCGGACAAGTGATAAAGTCATTCTGAATTATGTATAAAAGTAAATGGGTATCTCCAGTGCTCGTGGCAGTAAATGAAGTTTAAGGCTTATGATTTGTTCTTGGGTTTTTGTTAAGGGTGATTGAAATGTAATTTACCTTAAGGTTTTTACAGTCTAATTAGGAGGGTGCTGTAGTTCTGAAATGCAAAGCGTAAGTCACCCTCCTCTGCCCTTCTGAAATAGAGTAATTTTGAGTGGATCTGGAAAATCTTTTTCTGTCCTTTTGGTGCTTTTTTTTTCCCAGGACCCATTAGCTAGAAGGAATATTTTGAAGGCGCATCCGGAACTGCCTTTCTACGAGTCACTGAGAAATGTACAGAATCAAATTTTTTGTCAGGTTCAGATTCTACAAAAAATAGGATTTGTTGCCAAAATGAATTAGCCATATTAACTTAAGGGCTATTTGCATTGAAAGTTTATCCCACGTGTTTCAAGACAGGGCTTAGGTGCTCCTGAGAAATCTCTCAGGTCATCAGACCCACAGTAAGAGGGCTGGTGGGCTTTCTAAACAAGGGCACCAGGCTGTGTCCAGTGCCTATCAACAGCAGGCTAAAATGCTGTTTCTGCTGACATTAATGGACACCTATTGCATCTATGCTGTCACAGTTTCACAACTGGTACTAGTTCTGTGTCTGTCCTTTATATGAGAAACCTGGCTTTGTTGTTTGTTTGGTTATTTTTTTTCCCCAAGTTAATCACATTGATTTCTTTTCCTAGATGATCTGTTTTCATTCTATTGTATCAGTGCCTGTCATTGTTTCGGGTTTGACAGATACTGTCCTTGTCCAGTTTAAAACAAGAAAATTACCAGTAGTGATTCTAAGTTCTGTTCTGACTTGGGAAAAAGGAACAATTCAGGACAGTTTTGAGTCTGCAGTTTCATTTAGTTTGTTTTGAATCCTTATGCATACATCACTTTAAAACTGATTTGTTACAAGGTGTGCAAGTAATTACTGTTAACTGTCCTTTTCCCTGTAATCACCTTCACCTGCTGCCCACACGGCTGTTCCTCAAGATTTTATATAGCTGATGTAAGAACAGCAACAAAACCCTGCAAATCCTGAAGATTAATTTATCAGCTTCATCTGCAGGTGAAAATAAATCTTAGAGCTCCACACCTAGCAGAAATACTGCAGTATGTTCACAATCTCTGTACAGTAATAGTTGTTTCTTTGAACATTGTTATGCAGCCTTAACAAGCAAACAAACAAAAAACCACCACATGCACAAAAAAACAACTCTCTGTTGAGTCCATAGCTCTAATAAATGTTTGTTGTTTTTTTTTGTAGATGACTCTAGCAGTGTCAGGAGTGAATTTTCCTTGCCATCGACTTACAGTTGGAAGAAGATCTTCACCTGTACAAACAAGGGAACAGTCAGAGGAGGTAAGAACATCTTCACTTACAAGTACACTCTAGGAAGAAAGTAGAGCTGAAGTAGATTGTGTCTGGATATGAGAAGTTAGTGGTTGATTTAGTATCTCTTTCTCACTCTTACTTTCTCAGTTAAACCACTTGAAGTACCTTTAGATGGGGAAAAAAAAACCCACAAACCTGAGATAAAATAGACTAAACTCTTCTCAACATTTTTATATACATTCCAACTCCTTAGTTAGAATAAAGCGCTTTCTCACATAATGCTCTGTCAGCCATACTTCTGGAGAAAATTAAATCTTATTTATGAAAAGCAATCTGATAGTGTTGTGTAAAATAGCAAAATAAAATACAGTGTATCAAGTGTTTCATAGAAACATGGAAGTATTTTTCAGAATTTACATTGAATTTCACTGAAAATGATGCCTGTAACAGACATTGATGGTGGATTTTGATTTTTTGTTTCCAATCAGCAGTGCACTGATGTTCATATGGTTAGTGACAGTGATGGAGATGACTTTGAAGATGCTACAGAGTTTGGAGTTGATGATGGAGAAATGTTTGGGGTAGCATCATCTGCCTTGAGGAAGTCGCCAATGAGTAAGAGTTGAAAGTTAATTGCTGATTAACTGATAATTGTACAGCACTAGTGAATGCAGAGAGGTGCCATGGGTCTGCACAGTAAGAAACAGGAATTGTTTTTTCAATAGGGCCATTAGAATTGTGTGAGTCTCATGTCTGTTGGATGTGTTAAATGAAAATACTGCAAACGTAATTCGTAGCAATGAACACATCTTCTCGTGGAGGAAGTTTCTGCTTAACCTCATTGCTTTGGCTTGTAGCTGAAGGATGATGATTTAATTCTGAGAAATGGTGATATATAACCAAATGTACCTGCAGAAACTTAGATTGAACTCTTTTGAACATTCTGCAAATTTTAGTTTTGGCATCTTATGGGGATAAATATTTTTGGCTGAATACATTTAATAGGTTTTTTAGTGATTATTTGTCCTTAGTTTATGACTAGGATTGAGCAGGAACAGTTACCTACTTCCTATACACTATTCTGCATATTGATTTTTTTAGGCCTCCATTGTTGTTACTACCTTGAATGCTTTTGATAGCAAATTTTTGACACTGTAATAACACGTGAAACTTTTTAACATTATGCTTAGAAAGTTCTTTGTTAAAAAAGAAGAAAGCTGCTAGAAATGCCGTGAGTCAAGGCTTTCAAGTCAGTCCTTTCATTTTAATGTATTAAAGTAAGTCCAGAATGTTAACTCTGAACAAGTGAAATATCACATTACCGTGGACCTGAGGATTTTACTGTTTGGAAAGGCTGCATATATTCATGAGAGTGTCTGGAAATTCCGTGTCTTTCCAAAGGTT
Source organism: Centrocercus urophasianus (assembly GCF_019232065.1). NCBI lineage: Eukaryota > Metazoa > Chordata > Aves > Galliformes > Phasianidae > Centrocercus > Centrocercus urophasianus. The sequence goes on along the minus strand of NW_024884733.1, from coordinate 23,205,746 downwards.
TGTGCTCTTTTGTGAAATTCATATGGTCTCTCAGTAACCACTTCAGTAAGCTGTCAACATAAAAAATCCATGAAGGAAAGCGAGTATGAATATTAAAGTCTGTTTCCATAAGGTTGCATTCAATCTTTTTAATCTTTTTTTTTTTTTTTTTTTTTTTTTCTTTCTTTTTTCTTTCTTTAAAGTGCCAGAAAATGCTGAAAATGAAGGAGATGCCTTATTACAATTTACAGCAGAGTTTTCTTCAAGGTAAGCCTAACGTTATAACAGCCTAATTCTTGTTACAAACGAGCTAAAATTTTTTAGATAATGAAAATAAAAATAAACGATATGTAGATATTTTCTTACATAATCACAGACATTTGAGCATGCATATCTAATTTAATTTAAGCTTAACTTTGAACTGTTTCCGAAATAGAATATTTCTTGGTCTAAGTTAGAGTGACAGATTCTTGCCTTATTTAATTTGCCATCAATTAATATAATTAGTTAATTATGTAGATGGGCAGAAGGATTATAATGATTATGTATTCTAATTTAATATGCAAAAACAAAAAGACTAAAGCTGATTAGTAATGAAGAGTATCTACAGAGTTGCTGTAGTTTTATCATTAATGAAATGGCTGTATAAATCATTGTTTTTAATGAGAAAAAGCTTCTTAAAAAACCTGGTATTGCTAAATCTTGATTTGTTAAACAATTACAATATTTAATTTTAAAAAAATTAGAAGTTGCAACATAGTATTCTACAAACTAATGTGAAGTTTATATGCCTTCTGTTTTGACTCCAATGTGATGAAAAGTTGTTTTATATAAATGAGATGAATGAATGTGTACTTAAAGAATAGAGTTCAATTGGCTTTTGAGAATATAATGAAGAATTATCACTGAAAAAATGTATGGAACTTTGGGTGTCTATGTATGTAAGCAGAAAATTATTGTATTTGTAGGGCAGCACTTAGTTATTTGAAGCTTTTGAGTGCTGGTGGGCAGATAGCCTATGAAAGAGAGAGGGGAAATGTTCAGAAGTGTAGTGCTACATGCTTCTAATGGTTTAGCCAACGCATTATATTTACAGAATATGACAAGAGGCAGAATGTTGAAATTACTGTCATAACTTTTATTAATAGAAAATTCTGTCTTAAATAGATACGGTGATTGCCATCCTGTTTATTTCATTGGATCATTAGAGGCTGCTTTTCAAGAAGCCTTCTATGGGAAAGCTAGAGATGTAAGTGTGCATTAAAGTTACTTGATTTAATGTAGGAGAAAAACGGAGATCATTGCAGATGTTTTATCTTTATTTTAAGAAGGCAAACTCTTTTGGGATGTCTTATTTATATTGTTTGTGAAGAGTTACATAGTTGATTGACCAAAATATTTACTCCGATTGTTATTGAAATTGCACTGAATACCACTGAATAATTTGTAGTTATTCGGGCTGTATTTCTATTGGAGTCCTTCAGTGATCGTGGTGATGGGTTACTGTGTGTGTAAGGGTTCCTCTCTCTTTTCTAATTCTCTGCCTTTTCCTTTTTGTGTCCTCATGTAACTCTGGCTGGGAATCTTTTGTTTGCCAAGTTCAACGTAGCACATTGGTAACTCCTTTGAAGGACAGCTAATGAAATTGTAAATTTAAAGTGAAAGGTTTTTGAGATACAACTCCTTTCTTTCTGTTTTCTTTTGTATGGCCTTTATCTGCCAAGTGAATTCCAGCACTCAGGATTGGTTATTTAGGTTTTCTGTCCATCCAGCCAGGCGTCTCAGGTTTCTGTTATTCTATGCACACTTGTAAAATCAGTATTTCAACAAAATTAAAACGGGAACAGTTTATTTAAGTTTTGGTGACTTGAATTCGCTAAGGAGAAACCCAAAGCCCTGCGTAATCAATCATAGATAAAGCTAAAACACAAACATGAAAGTTATGCTGTTTCAATTTATTTTTTGTCGTCTTGATAGATATTTAATTTTAAAATGAGGAATGTTTGGGCTTCCTGAGGTTATTCATATTGGAAGGAGCAGTTATGTTGTGTTAGGGAAGGTTACGATAAGAATGCCTCGCGTAGCTTAAATTAACACTAACTTGGCATGTTGTGGGCACCATTTTCTCACACTCTAAATTTAGTGAATACTTTCATGTCTGTATTTGAATTTCAGAACATAAATGTACGCAGAGTAATTCAGTGGCAAAGTATTAATTTATATCTCATTAAATGTGTAACTCATTAGGAGCTTTCATAATATTTTGTACCTACAAATCTGATATTAATGCAGTGCAGTAATTTAAGTATGAAGTACTTCATATACTACTTACATGGCACATCTGAAACTCATGACTTTTATTTCTAATATGTTTTTATGTATTTGGACTAGATACTCATCAGAATAAAGTAATACAGTTAGTAATGTATTGTTTTCTCAAAATGTTTTTTGCAAATATTGCCTGAATTTTTAGAATCCTTTAACCCCTTTTCCCCTCAGTCCTGTGAAATGTCGTCGTTTTGATTCTGATTTTAAGCAAAGTTATGAGAAGGGATAAACAGCATTTAGTTTTACTGAGTTTTTCCTGTTCCAAGAAGTATTTTCAGTAGTGCTTTGTGGAGTTCTTATTTGAGGAAAGGGGCATACCTTATTTTATATTTTTACAATTGCCTTTTGTAATGGAATATTTTTGTCAGTATCAGAAAAAAACCTTAAGAGAAATAGCAACCTGAATGTCTTGTCTTCTAGTTTATACTATGGAGGGCACTTAATTTTACCAGGGCAACAGATGAGCTTCAGGCACCAACATTCTTCACTTGAAGTGAGAAATTGAGTTCCAAGAGTAAATAAAAACAAGATTGAACGTTTAAATCCTCTGCTAGGCTTTTTGAACTTATATACTCATTAAATGTTTATTGGAGTGGTGGGATTACGAAGGATTTGGGTAGCTTCATCAACTGGTATATACTTAATCACTAAGTAAAACACTACATTTGATAGAGTGTTTCTCACGATGCCACACTCAATCCATCTTAATGAAAACCGCTTCAAACTGATTTAATTTGAGAGCACTTGGCAGCCTGAGTGCTCAGAGATCTCAGCCTTTTTGTGGCAAAATCTCCGTGCTGTCCAGAAGGTGCATCCTGCAGTTGAGGTGCAGTTAAACAGCCATCAGCAGGTTCTTAATGTGCGTTGCGGATGCTTTTTCTCTCCAGAGCACTGCATTGGATGTGAAGTGGAAGGCTTTTTTTGGGGAAGCATTTCAGTTTGAGCTATTTTAAGAAAATCAGTTTCTGTCAGAGCAGGTCTATTTAAACACAGATTGTGTTAAAATTCTTTCACACGAAATAAGTTTTTTTTCTGCTAAATTTTAATGTATTGTATTTTCAGGAGTTTGAAAGAATGTTGCTTTTTAGCTGCATAAGAAAATGGTATTTGAAAGAGTTTGTAAAAAATTCAGATGTTTTCTGTTACCTTTGTTGTTTTTTCTTTTCTTCTCAGAGTTATCTGAGTTAAGACTAACTCATGTGCTGGGGATCTCTTTTGTATGATAGTGTCTAATGCCAAGATAGAGTTTGTTCTAGACAGGAGAGATGGTGTAAGGTCAAATGTAGCTCTATTTTAAAACTTGTATGTACCTTTGACACAAAAATACAGATGGAGCTAAGCCAAGATACAGAGCTTTCCCTTTACCTACTGATCTCCTTGGTCCCTGACCATGAAATCCCCAATTACCTCCTGTACTCTGATAGTTCTAAGGCTTGTTTTGTAGACAAAGCACAAAATGTATATACATATGTATTTTTTTTTTAACTGGGCCAGGAAGGGAGACAAAGCTTTATTAGACAAACGGGTCATTTTGTGAAATTTTTTCCTCTACTTTTTGTGCCCATTTGGAAGAAACATTTCTCAGTCATGTCAGTTTATGAAATACAAGCTTACTCTTGCTCAAGTAGTTCTGTCACCATAGAAAAAGCTAGAAGAGAGGCCTGAGATGAGATTTATAATGGATAATTTCAAACAAGATGTTTGCAGGAGGTTTTTTTTTTTACAAGTGGAAGCAGCTTATGGATGTATTGTGTTTTAAAGCATCAGGAGTTTTATCTTAACTTACAGTGGTGTTCTTACTAATACAAGACCTTGATCTTGCTGCTGAATCTCACGAACCTATTTATTGGTAATACTGAAGTATTTTTTTATCTTGAATTTTGTTTACCTTTCCATTTTATAGGTAGTTGCTACTCTTGAGAAAGGATAAATACATCTGCTTTGCCTTTTCAATAGCTCTTATCTTTATATACCTCTGTCAGATCACCTCCTGCCCCTCTCTCAACCTTTCTGTCCGCTGACTTTTAATAAATATGTGAAACATCTCTCTTAGCACAGATTGGTATTGTCACCTCAATATATACTCCTGCATACTGAAAATGAAGTGTGTTTTTCTTCTCTTTGAATTCTGTCTTCTAGGTTCAATTCAGTGGCAGAACCATTCCTCTCACGTATGAGTACTTAATTTCCTGAATACCTAGAAGAAAGTATGCTCTTTCTGTGATTTGGCATGTTAAATAAAACCTTATTTTCCTTTATTTTTTTTTTCTTCTTCTATGTTATTTTGGTTTTAGCTTGACTATTCCTTCATACAGAGATTTCTGCAGTACAATTTTTATTTGTGGTATTCAGAAAGATGTCCCTCATTATTTCAGCTAACGCTTACCATTAGATCCCTTGAAGTAGCCCCTCCTGAGGTTGTCTATGCTAAGGAAGCACCAGCCTCTGCACCTGAAATTCATTCATACTGTCCAGTCTAGTCTGATGCATTTGTTAGCAGTTCTATCCTTTCATCCTTAAGTTAATTCTGAACTTGTGGATAATTACTATTTAGAAATTTTTGCTACAGCATACCAGCTTTGTAATCTCATTGTGTGCCTGCACACCCTTTATTCTGCTTCATTGTTCCTATCAGAAAGGTCAGTGCTGAGAATGGATATCTCTTCAACACTCTGTGTGCTTGATATTCAACTTTATTGAAATTGTCTGCCACATTTTACGTTTTCTCCTCTTTCAAAATTTATGATTTGTAGTTTGTATTTAAATTTGCTTTTAATTACTGCTTATTCTTTGCATTATGTAAGCTATCACTACGAGTTCAATTGATTGAAACAGAACAGTATAATAGGATTAAATAGTTGGAACGTGGAAGTAGACTAAATCAGGCCTGAAATAAAACACACCTTTACCTGGGAGAGCAGTTAGCCACTTGAACAGCTTTCCCTTTTTAAAGTTTTTCTTTACTGATGGTTTTACTAAAAAATGGAAAATTAAATTTGGAACTTATTTAGGAATGTCCTGTGCCATGTGTAATGCAAAAGACAATATCAATAGACTAGAGGGATCATCTCAGTGGGAACATGTAGGGGTACAGTCTAGCTCTGATTGTCTTTACAGCACTAAAAGCAGGTTCTCTTCTGTTATGTGTAATACAGAGACAAGACTTCCCATAAATAAAGCTGTCTGCCTTATTCCTGCTTTGATCCTTTCTCAAAGTAGAATGCGTTCTAAGATGTATTGCCTTGGCATTGCAGAAGTTTTGCATTTTCCTTAGGTAAAAAAACTGGCATTTGACAAAGTAGTATTGCCAAGAAAGCTGAGCATGTGGTCTCTAAGATCACCTTACGTAGAAGAATAACCTGTTCACTTTGAAGGCTTAAAGATGTGCAGATACATCTGTTATTTTACTATATATAACCTGGAGGAAACTGGTTTTGCTGACTCTTACGGCAGTATTGCTGAAAAACAGATCTTTTGATGGCTTAACTCTTAAAGTGCATGAGATATTTTGTACACAAAACCTTTTCAGTATGTCACACCTGAGGACTAGCAATAACTTTTCACCATGGGAAAAAAATCATGCTCTGTGTGTAACCCACAAGTCCCTATATTTTTGAGAAACCCAACACAGAGCAGACTGGTGCTGCATTAATAGGCTTCTTTCCCAGAAGTCAGGACTGTTCAACAGTTTAGTAAGCCCATTTTATTTGTATTGAGTAACAAATTCCCTATTAGTCATCTTAATATCTTAGAATTTAGTCTGTTTGTTTTTTTTAAATCAACAAAAATCTCCTTACAAATATGTATTACCATGGGTTACAAAGAAAAACCTCCCTCCCCTTCCAAAAATCAATTCCAAGCCTTTTGCAATAACACAAGAACAAAATACCTTCTATTGAGATTTTTCAAAACAACGTTTCAGCGCCCTGTTCCTCCCGCTCCCACCTTTCATTTGTCCTAGCACTGTGCCTGTGCCCAACCTGAACTTTTTGGGCACATTATCGTACACGAATACAATCTTTATATATGATGGAGTTTTGTCTTTGCCTGACAAGGTTTACTGATGTAACACAAATTACATTCACTTGTAAGGTAGCTCAGTGTAAACATCTTTTGTATATGTGCCTGTTTTGTTTACTAAAATTTGTCCCTAAATCTTTGAACCTAAAACTGTACATATTTTGAAACATTCAGTTGTGTGGAATCTCATATTTAACAGTTTCATGGGGTTGTTTCTTTGGAACTAAAAGTGTTTCTCAAGAGCCTTTTTTTCTACCCGCTCCCCATGAAAAGAGGAGAGCAAAGCCATCCGCTTACCACAAAGCAGTGCCACCACAAAGGAAAGATTAAGGGTTTAGAGAGAGGTCAATATGGGTTTTTCTCTAACTAAACACTTTCCTAAAGTTTCCTTGTGGAAAAAATAATGAAGTCATCTCAGAGTTTTTAAAGAATTTTTATTTCTTTTTCACCGTCTGCATTTGCTTGTCTTCTCAGCATGGATGTTTAATCTTTCTAGGCTTTGTGAATTGGTCCAAATGAATAAGTGGTGAGCTGTCTCTCTAGGAGCTAGAGGCTTATTCTATGGCCCTAATCACTGAGTAAACACATCTTTGCCCTCCCTCTCTTACAAGTGCTATATAATAGTCGAGATTCTAGCACAGTAACCTGGATATTGCAGGGATCGACGCTTTGAAATGCAGAATGGCTGATCCTCAGAAACAGACAGTGCCTGATCTTCCCCTGCCTCTTTCTTCTTTTTAAATTAAATATCACCACAGAAATGCTGTTTTATTGCTTGATATTGCGCATTAGTGCCCTGGATTTTCAAGTTTAGTTTCAGTCAACATTGTTGGCTGCTCTTGTATGGATCTCTGCGTGTTGGGCTCATTAATGGCCCTTCTTGGCACATGTGTACTTGGTTCTGAAGAACATTTAAATTAAGTTAGACAAACATTAATGCAAATTACTAATCCCTTTCCCAAAGTCTAATGTTCAAGTGTATTCTTCTTTTTATAAACAGCCGTTAGATTTTATCCAAAGCTAGTCTTGGAGGTTGTAGCTTTCAAGTTTTTTTAAAATAGAAAATTTGTCTCAAAATTGCCTCCCGTGTTTTGCCATATCTGTCTTACTTATAATGAAGAGATTTCAAATGACCTTTAAATAAAAGTCTGAAAATACCGTTCACTAGATGGCCTAAGAAAGTATTTTCTAGTAAGATTTTAAAATGTGGTGGTGGCTGTGAGTGGAACATTGCAGTTTTCTGAATGCTGTTTGTAATTGATTGATTACCACATATGGGATTGTGATCCTTTTCTAGCTTACAGTTTTCCTATATTTTTCCAAATTTGCATTCTGGTCTTGTGTACACATAGACTCCGTTTCCAGAAAGGATCATGGGGGCACAGCACAGCTGTATGCTGCTGCCTGTGACGTTCAAATATGACTTGATGGGATTTCAGAAAAAGTAAGGCAAAATTTTTCTGGTTTTGGGAGACACAAACACCATCTCTAGCATCTAGTCTTTATGACATAGCAACTATGGTGAGATGTATCAGAGCTCAGAAATGCAGAGTGGGATTCTCTCATCTGATCTGTTACCCATCTCTAGAGGTGATGGCTTATGAGGAGCAGCTGTGGTCCCTTGGTTTGATCAGACCAGGGAAGAGGATATTCTGTGATTCTGAAGCTGCTTTCTTTACTTGTCCTACATGCTTGCAGTGCTGGGACAGATGCCTTCCTGCTCAGCTCAGAGATGTAGCCAGCCAGGCTGGTGTGTGGCCTTTTGACCGCACATGGGCTTACAAAGCAGGTGAGAGGTGGATGTGCCTTAGGCCTCCCCACACCATACGACTGCATGGAGAGCTGCCAAAACATCCAGCATGCAGCATCACAGGCCTTGGGACTGCAGACAGTTCTGCAGTTACTTGATTTCCTCTTTTGTCTGGCTACAGATGGGATGATAATAATACACTGTCATTTTTTTAAGGTTGTGTAAATTGTATTTGTTGAGAATCATAGACTTTGCTGTGTTAAGGGGTGTATTCATTGCTCAGGGAATTGTTCCAAGTGTTATCTTTATTGGATAGCAAGCCAAAAAAGTTCAAGCATTTTTTTAAGCTAAGTCTTTTAATGCAATTTTTGCTTTTGTATTGAAGTGTTGTTTTCAATGTTCAAAGTTTATATTGTGGTGCCTGAAATAAAAGTTATAGGAAGAGGGATGGACGGTTTGCCTTGAAATCCATTGTTGTTATTTTTTTTAGTGTGTGCACTTGGAGGCACTCAGCACCTTCAGTAAATGCCATTGGGTGCACTGACGTACAAATCTGCAGCAGTGATTTCATTTTATTAAACAGTGAGGAAATGTTCTCTGTTCAATCTTTTCTCATGTCTTTTCAGAGAAAGCTTCTTGCTATCTACCTCCACCATGATGAAAGCGTACTAACCAACGTCTTCTGCTCACAAATGCTGTGTGCTGAATCTATTGTCTCATATCTGAGTCAGAACTTCATTACCTGGGCGTGGGACATGACAAAAGAAGCAAACAGAGCAAGGTAAGGCTCTTTGGACTGTAAGTGGAAAAGCTTGTCTCTGTGTCACCTCTGTGTATCATATGTCTTGTTGCTTGGTATTTATTTGAATTAAAAACTTGCTTGTTCATAGCTGATCAGTGAAATCGTGCTGTCTGATATGCATTAGGAATTGAGCCTTCCTTGTTTTCATTTCAAATTGACTTATTCCTGAATAGGAAAAATAGTTCAATAAATAATAATAATAATAAAAATAGTTCCTTTTATTGGTTCAGAGTTTATTCTGCAAATGTGTTGGAACCATTTCTTCAACATGTGTATTGCAGTGCAGGTATATACTACACTACTACTGGACATGTAAGACTGTCTGGGTAATGCTTTGGAATAACTACTTTTATTAGTGAAGTCTTGCTTTGTGTAAAAACAACATTAATTTGGTAAATACATATTAAAAATGGATTAGAAAAAGAAATTAAAGCTTGCAAATCATACAGAATTTTTTTTGAACTCCCGAGTTGCTTCCAGAACATTCCATTGGTGGTGTTTACTAAGTTTTAACACAAATTGTAAATGAAAAACTTAACTGTATCTTAGGCCATCATGCTACTGCTTTGTAAAGGAGCTAAAACATCATAGATCACACTTCCTTCTACTTCTTTTTGGGTGTTACCAACAAATTTTCATACCTTAATGCATTTCTCTCCTTTTGTTATTTATCAGTTGATCATAAACTGTTGAAAATACCAATTTTATGACTATTTCTAGAAATTGGGCCTGTCTGGTTTTCTGACTCGGCTGCTGTTTCATCACCATTGCTTATACAGAAGGCTACTTGGATTTTTTAATGCTTCACGTATATTACTGTATTGTGATAATTATTCTACCATGGGAACAAAAGGTGCAGCAGTCCTTTGGCCTGGGATAAAGAAGCAATTTTTTTACATAATTCCATTGATTAATGAGTAATTAAAAGTACATCTTTCCTTATTTTCCTTGTGATTTGCTAGAAATTGGCTATTGCTGTATAACATTCATGCATTCATATTCTTAAATATTTAAATTATAGCTAATGTTTCTTTACATTAAGTTGGCAAGGGAGAACAGAACAATCTCCTTGTCTAACAGTATGCTTTATAAATGACTCGTGTTTCATAGGAATTCCTCAGTAGATCTTCTGCGTTTTGTTGCTGTATGAATCTGTGATTATGATCCTAGTTTAATTTAGTCTAGAGAAAGTTGAAGATTGTTGGGACAAAAACAAACAGGAAAGGGAAAGAGAAGAAGAAGAAACATCTAGAGTCTTTCACCAAATACATAGACGGGAGGCTTGCTTAAGTCTTTTGGTATTGCCATTCATCGGCAGTAAGGAGCCTCCTCCTTTTCTTTTATCCCACAACTTGGTGTAGAAGGAAACACTATTTCTAAACCATCTGTAGTGGCTAAGTTCAGCTGACTACCTGCTGTTCTATTGTTTGGTTTTCTATTTAATTCTCTAGTTTCTTTTATTTTACAATGACAAAAAATTGCAGTGTAGTTTCTTTTGAAAAACTGTGTTTGAGGGTTTTTTTTATGACTGACGATCAACAGCCATGTAATTGCTTTGTTGTGTTTTACTAAAGAAATCTATTAAGTAGCACAACTTTGATACACTAGTAATAAGAGTTTGCAGGTTACAGAGACACCTGTGGTGACCAAAGCGACAGAAGCTGCTTATTAGAAAGAGCCTGTACAGCTGTGTCCTATTAACTCCTTATGACACTTCTTAAAACACAAAATAAAGGGCTTGTTTAAGTCTTTATAGCTATTCTCAATGAACCTGGTAACCAATTGTGTAGTACGATAGGGATTTTAAGCCTCTTTTTTTTTTTTTTTCTTTCTATTAACAGCAGCAAAGAAACTGTCATATTAACAGTGAGGTCAAAAAATATTAAGGGGTGAACAAGGCAGGCTGGCTTGAATTGGAATAATTTGTCATTTATGCTTAGTATCTCGTCCTACTCCTGTGATTTCTTTAGAGGGTGGTGTATGGTGCTTCTGTCCCTCTTTGGAGAGTGCCAATGCACTGTAGGCATTCCCATAAATAAATATGCAGTACCTCTGTTTAATTACTACCCTCCATTATGCAGCATAATGACAGTGCTCCTGGAGTACTCTGTTCTGTTTCCCCACAAATATGGTTGCACATAGCTTTGTTTGGAGGGTGAGAAAACAAGAGGAACTGTTACTTTTTTTCCACGTTTTCTGAAAAGTAGTGTAATCCAAAAGCTACTTATTGGTTCTGGTAGAGTGGCATTAAAGCCAAGCCAGCATGGGAAAGCAGGAGGGATTGGGTCAACTTTTTTTGTACCCATAATTAGTAACACTTCAGTGTGAGTACTGGGACAGGTTTTCAGTCCTGTAGATGGACTTCTTTAGAAGTATTTATACTTCAGCTTTTTGAGACTCAAAAGGGAAAAGAGTAAGCTACAGATATAACTTTTACATTCTTGTATTCCTTTCAAGTTGGGATGAATCTTGAGCTTAACAATCACTCTTTGGCTTGCCACATGAAAATTGGCTACTGTGCCACTCTCAAGCAGCAGAAATGCAGTTAGAAGTAGTAGTGTCTGCAGTAGTAGTAGTGCCTGCCCATAGTAGCACTCTGGGCCAGGGTGCAGCAGCCCACCAGCTGCACTGGGGCATTGCATGGGCTGAGTACTGCCTTGAATTTCCATAGGGTTTCTGGGAGAGCTCATCTGCAGGGCCGGACGTGAGCAGCTGTAGTTCTTGCACCCTAGGTCTTCAGAGAGTTGTCTGAACACCATTATTAGGAAATAATTTTGTGCCTGTGTGTGTATAGTGGGTGTATGTGTGTATATATGTGTGCAAGCACATGTGTAACTACTTTTGTTAATTCATTAATATATATTAACGTAATACATGTACTGGGTATAAATATATGTATATAATGAATATTCATAAATACACGAATACCTACACCTGCACACTTGCTTTTATGCTTGTACACAGAGCATTTACAAATACAGCTTATGCATAATATTAACAGGTTTCCAAAGTACATGTTTGCTGAGCAAAGCAATGCCCAAACCATAAAACAGCACCTCAAATGTCAGTAGGCAGCTTTTCAGCTTTTGCTATCTTTGCCCTTGGGTGCTGTATTTCAAGGTGTTGCCAGCTTTTCTCAGCTCTGATGACAGGTACTTGTTAGTTCTAATGTTCAAATGATAGTTTTTCTTTTTGCTTAAGCTTAGGAAAGAGTTAATTGACCAAAGTGCTTCTCAGCAGCATGTTGTCTTCACCTGCAATTTCCGTCATCAGGTAATTAGCCATATTCACAGCTGCTGACCCTTGATACTAACCTACTGAATGATGCATGCCTGGATGAAGACCAGTTGACCATACTTCTCTAGCTCCCCAATCCTATTAGATCCTTCAGCAAATGTATTGCAGGTGTGGGGTCTGACAGTGCAGGGCTTGGTGAGTTAATTTCTCGCTGCCTCCTGACGAGTGGCCGTAGATATGTTGCTTGCAAAACTGTTGACTTGTTCTTTGGGTATCAAATCCTTAACAGGTTTCACAGAACAGTGTGAAAACCTTATCTAGTGTATTTTGTAATATTTAATTTACTTTAATAGCAATACGGTGTGAGTCCATAAAAACAGGTCAGAAGTCTAATTAATGTTTTAAAAATAAAGGATTGCAAGCACCAGGCGAGTTTGTTATTTTCTGTATGGTTTGTTTTGAGGAGGAAGAGGAAAGAAGGTGAGGAGGGAACCCTTCTGTTCCATGATTACATCCCACCCGCTCATTTTCTCCTTTTCTCCTTTGCTTTTGATTTTAGTGGCGGTCTTAACAGAATGTCAAGATCAATTTGCAGCATGGTTTAACTCAAGGTTTGCATTCTGCCAACAGCAATTGTCCTAACGAACAATGCCGTGTGTTCTTGTAACTTCAGAAGCTTTTAGAAGGCTCATGGCAAGGGCAGCATCTAATGACTTTATTAGTGTAGGGTTTCAGAATGGGCTCAGTAATTGTTCACATCTCTTTGTCATCTAGTCATAATTACTGCGTAGTATTGTTCAGGGTTGCACTTGTGAATAGTTTCCTAATAGCACTGAAATGAAGAAAAAAGGAAAAGGATAAAAGGTGATTGTCTCTTTAGACAGGGAACAAAACAGCCTGTATACAGATGATGGTTAAACTGTTTATTATATGCCCACTAGAAAAGGTAAACTATCCTTCTTTAAATATTTATATACTTCAAGGTAATTCCATGGTACTAATCTACAAATGCCCAAATTTGGAAAACTACAAGGCCGTACAGAATATAGAATGCATTTTAATTTGGTTGTGATTAGGAAGATATGGATGTCTCCGTAATATTCAGCTATAAATAGGAAGTGGTCTCTCTGTTTAACTTGATTGAAGTTTTTATTCTGTCAAGTTATGAACTTGTGAAAATGCTTTAAGGTCATCTGAAAAAAATTACAGAAGATCCGGAAACTAACTGTGGATACATTTGCAAGTGTATATTTTAAGTTCCCATTGTAAAAACAAATCCTAAAGCAAGTACTGTCCTGCTGTATTCAAATTGCGGCGTGTTGTACTTCTTGAACAGAAAATGGGAAGAAATCAACTTCTGTACCATCCTGTGTAAGAACTGCAGGCAGAAGAATGTGTAGACAAGGCAGACCTGTTGAGCTGCCTTGAGATAGAAGAAGGAACTCATTCACAGGTCCATTTAAACACAGGATTCCACAATTGCACCAATGAAGTCTAATGCCAGGTGGAATGGGAGCTCTAGAGAAACTGAGCTGTGTCTATGAGGGTGTCTAAAACAACCATCAGAAGTCATTCAGCTGGCAGAGTCAGAATTTGTACTAAAATACAGCTGGAAGGCACGGCTGAATCTCCTTAGTACTGCAGAGCACCTGGTGGAGTGTGTGTCTGACACCCCGCTCTGCAGAAGTGTGGGTGTCTGTCCTCCTTGGGTTAAAATGATTCTGTTTTGAGTTCTCTGCTCTCCTCTTTGTTACCACTCTGACTGTCAGCAGGTGTCAGAGAGCTGCAGATTGAGTGTTTAGTCCATACCTGGCCAGAAGGCTCGAATGTACTGCGTCATTCCTGACCCATGGCTGTCAGATCTGATCTTTGATGTGAGGGAGATTTCTCAGCAGCTCTTCTCAACTACTTCCAGTAGTTGGCTTTCACTGCATTTAGGCAGTTCTCACTGATATTTCACCTGAGTTTATCTTACAGCAATCAGTGACAATTAAATCTTGGTACACTCTGGTTTTTACTGGTGTACTGTGCCTAAAACTGCTTTCTTAGTACTAAATATGAAAGAGGATTATTTCATGTTGTGCAAACCATGCTTCTGATTACTCACCCCAGCGTCTTCTTCACATCATGAATTTTTCTTCCTCCCTATCTACTTGATTCTTGCTCTGTATTTGTGGAGCTCTTTTGCTTGGAGAGTTTCAGTAGCTGTGTTGAATTGCATTTATCACGTTGTTTCTCTGATTTCCGAAGATTATTCTTTTACAGACTCCTAGTATGCTTGTAGCTTCTCCCGCTTCACTACCATATATAAACTCTGTTTTTAACTAGGCTAATGGTAGAGCTAACTAACAGTCTTAGATATTCCTTAGCAAATCATGCTATGTGTCTTTCTTTACAACAGACTGATGGAAACAACCACTGAAAGGCAAGTGCATCCTTAGGTTTCCATTTTTAGCACAGCATTTGAGCAAGGGGTGCAGATACATTTCATTTATACTTTTGCCAGTAATTTTTCCTGGTGTCACTGATGCCTGAAAGGATGAATTAATGAGTTTCTAGCTAGACGTATTTTAGACTGAACAGAGTTATAAGGTATTTACCTAATCTGTGTGAACCTGACAGGATGAAATTAGATCTTCCACACTGTATGAAGAGTTAGATGATCCACTCATCTAAGCTTTACTTTTGCATAAAGAAAAAGTGGATAAAATCATGTTTTTTACGTCTGAATCCCTGGATGTTTTGCTTATGGATACTGAAGAGAATATCCACACCATTTGATTCAGGCTGCTTTATAAACCTTTAGACCATACCTTGTGTCTGTTGCTTATCATCCTTTGTATTTGAGTCAACAGCCGTGACCCCCCCAGTGTGGGTAGGACATTAACTCTGTATCATGATGGCTGTGGATAGCAAGCTTATTTAAATATACCACTTCCTGACCTCAACTTTTACTTTTTTTAAAATGTAAATACCTTATACAAAAATGTTATTTTTACATTAACATTTTAATGAGTTTTATGTTGATTTTGCACAGTATATAATTATTATTAAAAATAATCAGGAACATTGCATGTTTAATATTCATCATTGTTTTCCTCACACTCAAAAAAAGAAATCTCATCTTTTTCACAGCCATTTCTGAAGTTTTGAAGTTTCTAAGCAGCAAGGTTAGCCTTGGGAAGCACCTGTCTGTAAATAAAGCCCCCTTTTTCCACCCAGTGTCATCTGAGTTGTGGGCTGAACATAATTTCAGACTGACAGGGAATAAATGTTTTGGAAGAAGTTGCCATCACTGTGAAGAAGTCTTTCCTCACATTTGTATGGAGCTTCCTGTGTTCCAGTTTGTGCCCGTTGCCTTTTGGCCAATCTCTGGGCACCACCCATGGCAGCCTGGCCACATTCACTTGATTCCTACCCATTAAAGTATATGGAGGTCTCTCAGAGATCAAAAGCTTCCTGGAGATCAGTAAGTCTTGAGGTCTGAGATAACACTTTGGCCAATGAACACTTTGGCCAAAAGTGGCCACTTTTATTCTTAAAAATTAAAGCTGTATGTTCTCATAAGAACCACGTTATTGCTAAATCCATGTGTTTGCAAAGCTTTATGCAACATATCTACGATCAGGAGCTCCTACAGACCATAGACTGGAGATGTAACAAATGTTCCCTTTGCTTTTGAGGCTCAGTAATATTTAAAACTTTTTGTTTTAAATATTGGATTTTTGAAGCTGTTATTTTTCTGTAATTGTCACTCTAGAAGCTTTTTAAAAGTAAAATTAAGTTGCATTTTATGATGGAATTACATGAAAATGTAATGCCAGGGGTATATTTCAGTATCACTTGTTCTATATTAGCTGTTAGGAAATGGTCTCATCCGGGAAACTTTTGTACAAGATGTAAGAAGCATGAGAGCTCTCTTGCAGGCTGTCACAAATGGTTTTGGTCCTATTTACGTATTTCTGGAAGATAGTAAATATTAGTAAAAGTAGATTTTTTGCTAGATACGAATATGGGAACAAGTAAAAAGGTCAGCAATTACAGAATCGAGAAAGGCTGAAAAGAAAAAAAAAAAAAAAAAGGCAAAATTAATGTAGTTGCAAAATCTATTAAAAGGCATTAGGTCAAATGGAAGGGTGGTCATGAGTAAAAGTCCTGTTCCTAGCCGTGTAGTAAACAGAAAGGAAGAGATGTTCTGAGGAGTAGCTCAGCACTCACGTAGCACTGCCCTGCTATGGCTGGTGCGTGTGAGTGATTCCTGGTGAGCAGGAGCCATGCAGTGCAGGCGCTGGAGGCTGCTGGTGGTATCTCCTCATTCAGCTTTGCATCTCCAAACTACCCATACATTTCTTATTGGCTTTCCTATGTTTTACTTCAATGGGCACGTGGAGTCATATCTGCCAGTGACGTTTACGGCCTTGAAGTACTTGCTGGCTACCCTTGCTTCGTGGAATCGTAGACTCACAGAATGGATTGAGCTGGAATGGAGCTTAAAGCCCATCTTGTTCCAACCCTCCTGCTATGGGCAGGGTTGCCACCCACCAGACTGGGCTGCCCTGCAGTCATAGCTGTACTCCAGAATGAAGTCAGAAGGGTATTTTATACTTTCAGTGCCTCAAAGAGGCCCCGTGTTGTACTCAGGAGGCTTCTCAGTTTTTAGAGATTTTATTAGGTTTAATATATGTTGATTAAAAAAAAAAAAATACCTTTTTGAATCTTTTCGGTATCTTTTGAGAAGAAATGACTTAGAGTGCTTGACATTTTAATGCAGTCTGTCTTTTCAAATAGATTTGGCTTCTAATGCATGTGACAACAGGACTTTGCTCTTCAGTTAGAGCATACATTTCCGAGTAGTTGTTACCTAAAATATTATCATAAGGCATAAGAAAACACACGATTTAAGTTGCCTTTCATGAACATAATTAAGAATTAATAAGCCTGTACCAGTGGCTAGTCCTCAGAATTTCCACTGTTTTGCCTTTTGTGACCCGTGTTATTAAAAGTCCATTATTTTTACAGACTTTATTAAATTGGATCTTATTAAAGCATTCTATATTTGCATTTGGTCTTTCATAATTCATTATTATTATGACATTTACTTTTTACCATCAGATCTGAAAACATATCATAAGCTACCCTTTTCTCTTGAAAGAAATGCTAATTTCAAACAGTCCTCTAATGGAAGAGAAAAGCTTTATCAGTTTTTTCATTTATTCAAGATCGTGTTAAGAATACTAATGCTAGACTTCTGTATGCTAATATCCAAGAGCTTTTTTGGTCAAAAGCTTAGAATTATTGTTTTTAGACCACACTGCAAAGTGTGTCACTGACAGGGCACTGGTACAAAAGAAAAGACAATTTTGAAGCACCCTTTAATTCTCTGACTGATAAAAACGTTTTCTTAAATTATGCTTTCATATGAAATTACACTGTTTTGATACTTTCTCATGTTCACCGGGTAATATCTTAGTTGTTCTTTAGAAGTTTCTAGCAATTCATTTAGCATGATTTTTCTTGGAGGGGTTGGTTTTGTATTACAGCTTGCGCAGCACTGTAGCAGAAAATGGGATTCTCCATTGAATAAATCACCATCTCTCCTAGTTACTGTTTCAATGTAGGCAATCTGTAGTCTATCATATTTGTAAATATTTTCATAATTTAATCATAAAAAGGGATCAGGAACTCTAGAACTGAACACAGAAGCCTACATGTTAAGCAGTGGCACTCAACTGAACTGCTGAATAGCGTGAGTATTTTTTAAACAGTAACTTCAAAACCAACTCCCCTGTGTTAACTGCTGCTTTTTTCCCCCATGTAGGTTTCTGACAATGTGCACAAGACACTTCGGGAGTGTTGTAGCCCAAACAATTCGAACTCAGAAGACGGATCAGTTTCCACTTTTCCTTATTATTATGGGAAAACGATCATCTAATGAAGTATTGAATGTAATACAAGGTACAGCTCTTGCTTTATATTGAAATAATTCTTAAGTGGGTATTGAAAGTGTTTGAAGACATCCTTGTAACTGTTTCTTTTCTTAAGATGTTCAGAAAGTGAATTTATCACACCTAAGAAGCCTGCAGTTGCTGCGCTGTAAAAGGCTTTATTATTCACAAGGCGTTCTTTGGCATACTGTTAGAGATTGAATTTGCCATGAGTGATGTACTTTAGGTTTTATACTTTTAAAAGTAGAAACCAAATCTCCCAAACCAGGAGTTACTTGTAGTTTTCCAAACACATAACCACATAAATCCCTGAGTTTTCAAAATATTTTCTCTGGGATTTTCTGTGTTGCACCAGCATCATTCTGTTCTGTGAGTAGCTCCTTGTCAATGTGCGGACTCCAGTTGTGTGCAGTGGGATAACATTTGAACATCAGTTGCTCTGTCGGACCTGCCTTTGGTGTTGAGATCCCAAACAGGATCAGAACTTTAAGTTGCTGATAGAATTTCATATGAACTAAGCTCTCTGGCTGAACGTTCTCTGCAGTTCTCTGCAGCACTGCTGTGCTCCTGTTTCTGGCAGTAAGGTGACTCTGGTGTGGAACGCCCTTCAGCTGTTCTCAGTAACTCTTCAAATTAAAATGCATCACAGGATGGGTACCTCCCATTTCTTCTTCCTCCACAAGGTTGTGTTCATGACACTGTGTTTTTCTTTATTCTTTTTATCCAGAAGTTCTTATTCTAATATCCTTACTTTTCTGAGGAAATTCACCCTGAGGAAATGCTGCCTTTTACAGGCAGTGTAACTGTTTCTTTCTGCATGTGAGATTAGTCATTTTCTTGAGGAATTTGCAGTGCTAATTCCTGTGGCCAAAACAATTAATTTTGCATGGATTTTTGTCTCTTTAGTGCAAAGTACAGCACAACACTGATTCACAGTATGCCTATTAATTATTAAAAAAGTAATAAATAAAAAAAAATTAAAAACATAACAAAGAACATAGTAATTTTCTTGTTTTTATAACTCCTTAGCATTGTTGAGCATTTGTATAACCTGAAGCACCTGTATTATCCCACTCTAGTCAGTGGTGCCTACTGACTTGAATTACTCAGCTGTCTGAAAAAATTGGTAGCTTGGAGCCATAAAATAATGTAGTTTTATATTAAGAAATGATTTGAATTATTTCATTGCATTCACTAAGTTTTAATTGTGTGTGTTTAAATAACTTTAGCACTGAAGTGATAATCAGTTACAACCTTAAATAAATTTATCCCTGGATTCAAATTCTATCAAACCCAAATGTTCTGTGCTTGTTACTTTCCCACGAATTGGGACGTTGGTATCTCTAACTATTTATCCACAAATGAATGGTATTCTCTGGAGTCATGCGTGTTGTAGCACTCGGGATAAAATTTTCCACTAAGGTAGCAAATGCTAGAAATAGGAACAATGAGGGCCTTTCAGGGCAGGGTGAGAAGGCACTGTTTGCAGAAGAGATACAGCAACGCAGAAACTTAAGTCCTAAAGGCATTTATTGAAATGCAGGCTGCCAAAGGTTGCTTTTGCTTTCTATTTTTTACTGGGGTTGGAAACTGGGGGTATGGTTTTGTTTTCTTTATTGGTACTGTTGCTTCTGGTTAGGGTACTCCTTGTAAAATTTTGACCATCGTTGTCAGCATAAATTATTAGCTCTTAATGGCTTTGTTCTGTCAGTGTCCAAAGACTGTTTAAGTTGGCAGATATTCGTTTATAGCAAGTTTCTCACAAAAAAATAATCATAGCTTTGAAGTACACTCTGGTCCTGAGACTAAGAGAAACCAAGGTCTGAGAGCATCTTGGTAGGGAGTTAAAATAATATTTCAGTCTTACTGAAAACCAAACTCACACTGCTAGAAAAACATAAGGAGGGCTGGGGTTAGGGTTGCCCTGGTTTTATTCAAGAATTCTAAGCCTGTAAAAATCATGTCAAGGAGCCACAGGTTTACTACTTCTCTCTAATATGCAAAATATAAACCAATATTTCAGACTTGGGCCACTCAAAATTTTAGCCGGTGGTCAATATCTGCTTGCAAAAGCAATTCTGAATTTTCAGTTAAAATAATTCTACTGAGATATTTCAGATATTTCTTCTGTCTTTTTTGAGCTGGCTCTTTCTTACAGAACAATTCTAAGATGACTTTTTTTTTATTTTTTAATAACTTTAATGCTATGAATTTCTGTGGTCCTCCTTTGTTGCTAGGTAACACGACAGTGGATGAGCTGATGATGAGGCTGATGGCTGCAATGGAGATCTTCAGTGCCCAGCAGCAGGAGGATATAAAGGATGAGGTGAGAGTTGAAAGTTATTGCAGATGCCTACTGGCTTCCAAAAATCATTGGGGATGCAAAAATAACCAAATGTCTCTTTAGCCAATGAAGTTGGGTATGGCACATTTTAATGTGCCTCTTCTGATACCTGGGATAAGAATAATGTCTCTTTTGTGTATGTAGTTAGGTCTCTTTCAAAAAGAAAACCTCCTCCGTACTGGTTTATTGTTACTTTCATATTTGTTTCCTTTCTCTGATTATTAGTCATGAGCAACTCTTTGCTTTTGCAGTGGAATATGCTCATAGAAGGAAACAGCAATCAGGTTTTCTTTCCAGTGACCAGATAAAGCTGTAGGTAGAAAGGAAAAACAGATTTATATCTCTGAAGTGTATTTGCTTAAAGGAAGATTTAAAAGCCATCTTGAAAACCAGAACTGCCAGTACAGAATCACCATTCAGAACAATGCAGAATGGTGACACAACTTTTCAAAAAGTGTTTCGAGTGCAGAGAAGACACAGTGAGGAGTGCAACTGAGAGATGTTTATCTGTTACTCTGTAAATTGAGAGTGACATTTTGAAGTAATGAAATACTTAGGAATTTATAATAATTGGTGTGTTGCCATTCAAGATTATTCTTATCCTGTTGTATATATAATGACTGACAATAATTCACTAAACACATTCTTCACATTTAAATCTTCTATCCTCTTAGTATGAGATTTTCTGATTATGGTTGTAATAATATGAAGGCACTCCACAATATTTTTTCTCCTTTATTTATGCTATCACTGTTGAAGAAAATTGGCTTTGATTTCATTAATACTGAACACAACTTTTAATATGAGAATGACAACAAAAATCCAAGACATGATACAATTGAATTCTTCAATTCATTTTGGCAGCAATATGTTGGATATAGATTAATTTTTCTAATGCTTTAAAAGAATGTAAAAGTCTAAAAAAGACTCAGAACTGGAAATTACAAAAGCTGGTGGAAAGGAAGGAAGCAGAAGGAAAGAAGAACATACTAAGGCAGGGGTTTAAGAACAGATAAGAGATAGGAGAAGAAAGTAGGAGTGAAGAAGGGTATAGAAACTGGAGTGGAATAGAAGGAGGAACAGGGGACTAGAACAATTGTCCAGAGCAGGGGAGATCAGTGTGGAGGAGAGAAAAAGGTGGAAGTCAAGTGAGATAGTTATAATCCCATCCTGGATGAAACCACATGCGTTTGCAACTGAGAAGAATGTGGGCATGAGGGAGACGAAGCTTAAAGACAGAGAAGACTTGGTAGCGTTGAGGCTGTGATGGCAGAGGCTGTGATAGCAGAACTGGCAACTGCCTCTGCATTGTGAGTTGCTGGGAGCCCTTCCCTGGATGACCAAGAACAGTGACAGCCTATAATACATGGTACTTCTCTCTATGGAGGATGACCTTGTGGACAACAGTTTGGCTATGAGCCAGCAGTTGCCTTGTGGGCAAGAAGACCAGTGTATCCTTGGGGGGTATTAAAAAGAACATGGCCAGCAGGTCAAGGGAGGTGATCCTCCCCCTTTACTCCACCCTGATGAGGCCACGTTTGGAGTACTGGGTCCAGTTCTTGGCTCTTAAGTTCAAGCAAGATAGGGAGCTTCCAGAAAGAGCCCAGCAGAGGGCCACAGAGAAGGTGAGGGTCTGGAGCATTTCCTGTGCAGGGAAAGATTGTGAAGCCTAGGCTGTTCAGCCTGGAGAAGGCTGAGAGGGGATTTTAATAATGCTTATAATTATCTAAAGGGTGGCAGGCATAAGGATGGGGTCAGATGCTTTTTGATAGCGCCCAGTGGCAAGGCAAGGGAAAATGGGCACAAACGGGAAGACAGAAGTTCCATATGAACATGAGGAAAAGCTTCTTTCCTTTGAGGGTGACAGAAACTGCTACAGACTGCCCAGAGAGGTGATGGAGTCTCCTTTGGAGAAGGTCCCTTCCAACCCCTACAATTCTGTGATTCTCATGACTTGTTATTAAGTGTTCTACCTACATAGCAGAACAGAAAAATGTTAGATATTCCTCTAAAGTCTGTCTTCATCTAAGTCTTCTGTAGTCTTTTTTCCACATTTCTTGGGAGACCATAGACATTTCTTTCCCAGTAAGAAGTTTAGCTTTGTGTTACTGTTTTGTTTTTCCTAACACACCTTGACTTTCAGAAAACTAATGGAAAATTTCATAGATTTCAGGGGCAGCAGATTTTCAGGTGCTGTGAGTTCTGTACACAAATAAAATATTTACTTGTAACTTGGCTTCACTTGTTACAAGAACATGGGAAAGGTGATGTCGGAAACCTCTGCCTTTGAAGCAGGAAATTTAAAGATGGAAAATGACTATAGTAGGTATGCTAGAGAGAGGAGAATTTGGCAAGCAGTCTGTACTCACTGGAAGGCTTTCAACTTAAAAAAAAGGCTTTTTGTGATTCGTAACATAACATGTAGTTTTCTTTAAGTATTGTACTTGACAACTTAGAGTATTCAGATATCATCACCTTTTCTTTTTTAAGCTCTTGTTGCAGTTGAGGCATGTTTTTCCCAAATATGGCAATAGCAAACAGGATACAGAGTCCGGTTTCTGTTACTGTTTTCTTAATAGCAACAGTAAGTCATCGTAAACCACAAGATAAGCTGAGAATTCTTTTGTGCTTTAAAAAGAGAAGTCGTCTATATAGCTTTGCTGTAAGCTGAAGTGTGTGTGAGAGAAAACCTGAACTGAAAACATTTGTAAATAGCAGCATGTAAGCATTAGTGAGTCAGTTTACACAGCTGAACTTCTCCATTTTGGATTTTTAACTCGCATGCCCATGAAAGCTTCAAACAGAGCAATTGCATAATTCTGTTTAGCACAGCATGTTTTGCAGTGCCCTCTGATGGTTATTTCAGTACAGGATGACTATTACCACAGCCTTCTCGTGGTACAGGTGTTTGTTGTGATGCTGGTTGTAGCTGTTTAGGTGTCACCTAGCAGTCAGCATGTGGGTCGTCAAGGTATTGTAGGCTGGATGCTCAAAACTCAGTCACCAACTTTCCTCAGCAAAGTGAGTCATTTTGTTACTGGGTGTAATAGTATGGCTAGCTAAATCCTATGCTTTTGCATCCGTGTGTTAATAAAATATACTGATTCAGCCCCACACGATTTTAATTAGACAAAATGGGATGTATTTTCATAGTATCATTCCATCATTTAACCGGTGATTGGATTTAAGGGTTTATCTGTACTGTTTGATTGATCTTTTTCTTACGTAGTCTCCAAAGAAATATGTTAAAAAATACTGAGATGTGTAAATGTAGTCAGAGTAATCCAGCATGCTTATCTTGACGTAGAGGTGGTCCCAAATTTAAGCATCTGTTCTCTCTCCAGTCTTTCTTAAAGTGGGACAAATCTTCTTCCCTTCTTCTTCCTTTTCTCCCCTGGTCTCCTGGGCCAGTCATACACCACTGGGCCCATTGCTGGCTTTGTGACAGCTGTGTGGACCAGATGACATCTCAGAAACTTCCTCCCTCTTTTGGGCCACACTATTGATGTGCCAGACACCTGGTCTGGCTGTCACACTGTTACTGTTTTGTAAGTTTGGTACTTAGATTACCACGGTAAAGAGCTACAAATAATAACATGGTCAACAATGTACTGATGTTGTACTCATGTGGCACTTCTGGTAAGAAGTGGCCAATGGATAATTAAATGGTAGAGTCAAGGGCAGCAGCAGCAGCAAAGCCACCTGGCCAAATCCGGTCCTACCTTGTCAAGGTGGTCAAGTCTAGGATCTGCTGATCCAGCCTCAGGCTACGTATGCAAAATTATTCTGATAAGTTAATAGGTGCGTTTAATATAAAGTAACAGTGGTTTACCAGCTCCCAGCAAAATGGTTTTATGAGTTTCAGGCTCCAAGTGGTATAATAGCCACATAAATGCACAAACAATTTTGTACATCTAATAGAAATACTTTCCTTTTCTCACCATGCCTGCTCCTCTGGGCCACACTAGAAATGTTTATACATCAACTATTGTTTGGGCAGCAGGGTTGGGGAATTTTTCAAAGAGGAAATAAATGCCACTAAACAGTTTCTTCTGTAAGTGAAAGAGAGTATCAAAGCAGAGAACTGGCCTCTGCCAATGTTGATCAAGGTGTGAATTGATATTTATCATGGATTGACTTTGAAAGGAGTGCATGGTATCAGTTCCTCTTAAGTGTCAGTGCCTGCTGCTGGACTCTGACAAGAAAAATTACAATTGTAAAATATTGTACGTCCTGGAATGTCCATTTGCAAACATTCTGTTTGCTTGCTTGATCTAATTTGATAGTTAAATAATCATCTCAGCATTGCATGATGGGTCCACATAGATCCAAGTTAGTTCCTGTGTGAGATTAATGTAAAGAGATCTGTGATTAAGCGCTGGCATTACAGTACAACACACCTGTTCTGGGCTGATCCTAAGCATTTTTCTCTGTTGCCTGAGGAGGAGGCTTCTCAAAGGATTACAGTAACACTTTTTGACAAGCTTATACAGGGTGGGGTTTCCATGTAATGACAAGGCTCATTTGATGATGTCTCAGTAATGCATTCTTTTTATTTTTGCTGTCAACATTTATTACTGTAAAAGCATTGACTGTTACACAGCTGGTCTAACTTGTCCACTTTTCAGTAACAGTAGGTCTCTCATCGTATTTATTGTAGTCATGCAACACTAGCACTCCTGCTCTCAAGTTAAGACTTCAAGGTGGAATTTAAATACCTACAATTGCTTGAAAAATTTTACTTTTACAAATTCGACCTAAAGCTTCAATTTGCTTTAGACTGTGGCAGCTGATGCGCTCTGTAAAAGATATTGAGGAATGTTTAAACTGGAAAAATGGATGTAAACAGTCCTACTGAAGATAAACTGTAGAAAAATGGAGACCTGCAAAGTCTGAATCTTTGCTGTCTGATCTTAGATGACATTCCTTCTTCCAGGATGCTGCAGGATGAGAGAAATGTCATTCCTAATTCATATCTGGATAGAGATTTTAAAAATATGTAAATGGAAAAAAGCCACTCCAAAATAGCAACATACATCAGTTCACCTTTTCATTACTGCAGCTATTTGTAGAGATATTGCTAGTGTGTCTATCTCAGAACTGTCTGTACTATGCAGGGACTTGCTGGCCATGTTTATAACTTTATAGCAAGGAGCTTCATATCATCATTGTCTTTCTTTTCTGCCTCTGTGCTGTCAAATATCAGAGATTTCCTTTTTTATTTTTTGTCCAGCAATGATGATACAGCAGTTCTGGCTTCCAACACATTTTTTTCTTTTCTCTTTAAAAATTGTGTCTCACAGCCACAAAGGAGACTCAAAAGGAGCAGCCCTTGTGAATGTTCTCCTAACCTGCAATTCAATGGTCTTTTCCTGCTTCAGATCATTTGCTTTTTTCCACTCCTTTCCTGGAGTTGTGCTATCCAGTTAGAGAATGGCCTAAATGCTTCCATCAGCAATGCAGGAGGACCTCTGCAATTTCTGTTTAGGAGTTGAATCAAAACCATTAGAAACTAGGCATTTTAATACCTTTAATATTTTTTGTCCCATCTAGCAGTTGCATGTATATCATGGTATATAATATTCACATGACAGGAGGCTATGAGAATAAATACACGAAATTCATTAAATTCCAAAGCACAGGAAGATAATGGTAGTGACAGGCATCTAACAAAGACAGTGATATAACCTCTTGAAAACCCAATTAGCACATTTACTAATTATTAGTAGTTATAACTTATTAAACTACAGTAATCAAAATTCAATTGAATAAATTTTCCAACTTTGTATTTGTAATATGTTAGCGCCCCAAAGCTCCAGCAATTGGTTTCCTGTTGTGTGCCATACCAGTACACCAGCAGGTACATTTGCTGCCTTCAAGAGTGTACAAGCCATTTTGAATTTGATCAAAATGCAAAGTAATGACAGTGAAAATACAGAAAATGAAATGAAAGTATCTTAAGATTGGTTCTCAGCTGTGCATGCTGCTGGCTGCAATCACTGGATATTAGCTTTGCTTCTCCTAATAAAACTCAGCTTTCCCTGCAACACAACCCACATCTGTAGTCATCCACAAGGACACCTGGATGGCTCCTCATGGAAAGTAACTGCAGGTCTGTTTCTACAAGGTTTTGTTTCAGTTTTCATTCTTATCACTCAAAGTAAATTACAACAATCAGTATCTGGAATTGGGATGATACAAACAGGTAGGATTCTGCCTCCCCACCTCTGCTTCTGCCACCAAACTTTCCTCTGCTTTGTTTCTGTCATCCCCACATGGCTCATGCGCTTTGTGTACACTTTTTTCTTCTACATATTCCTCATCGTGTATGTTTAAGTTACACAATGTGCAAGTCTGTCATCTGCAGTGAGTCAAATTAATGCTTTTATTAAACTGGTTTGTTTGGACAAAGGGGTGTTTCTCCTTAACGCTCCCATGAATAGCCTAAAGCACTTGCAGTTTTTCATTTCAGGGGTGGTTCAGTGAGATGAGCCATCTTTCTGGTGAACATTCAGCATTAGTGAATAAACTTTTTTGTTTTGTCTTTTGTAACATCCATTTATTCACTGATGCTCTGGTAAATGTCTTTTGCTCATGCTGATCCTTTCAAGTTGTTTTATCTGTGTTAACTTGGTAATAAAACTCGTCCTAAAATGCAATGGGGAATAAAATGTAGCACATCTCCCTTGAAACCAGTCGGGTGCGAAACTAATACCTGGGGTTAAATCATTAAATCCTGCCTACAAGCAGCAACAACAAGAAGCCCAGCACTTCCATGGTTGACATATCCAGCAAAATATCCCATCCAAAAAGCTGCCTTTTCTGTCTTTATCCTTGTGTATTTTTTCCCCGTATAAGCAGCAGGAGATGAGGATGTTGCTGTCCTAAATGCAATCAGAATTCCAGCTTTTTCATCCTCCTACATCTAGCAGTGCTTGCTGTTAGGTGCTTTATAGGTGACTTCACAAAGTGAATAAGGAATAATTATTGGAGAGTGTTATCCTGTATTTCTTCTTAACCTTAACTGAGTTTTTTCTTGGTCTTGTTGCTGTGAATATTACTCAAGAATATTTTATCTGGTCCATTTCAACCCTCTCATGAATGTGTATTTATTATTTTTTCTTGTGATCTAACATCTCTAACATGCGTTATAACAGAGAAATTAATAACTACAGAGTACGTTCTGTAGAAAAATTCATATTCTCTTTACTGAGGATATCAGCTTTCAACTGAATGAACATCCACCCTCACTGGTGCACAGTCAAAATGGGAAGGCAAAGACCTTTCGTTCACCTTCTTTGTGAGTGCTTGTGTACATTGTCACCTTGATGAACAGTCTCATTGTTTCTGTGGTATCTTTGCCTGTAGAAATCTTTCAATATCTCTGTAATGTTTGGCACTAATCACTGAATAATCTTTACTCCTGCTGTCTGCTTTCTTGAGGTAGAGGACACAGTCCCATGTGCTGTGGTGTAATCCTCGTATGGTTTCAGTAACTTGTTTTCTTCCATCTATGAGTATAGCCTCTGTTTCTGATGTAGGCAGTTCAAGTGAACCAGGATAAGACTTTGTCTGTTTATGTCTTGATTTCTTGAAAATGGAAGATGATCATTTTATATTCATTGCAAAAGTAATGTGGAAGTGCATTTATTGATGTCCAGTAGATGTTGCAAAAACCTCACATTTTGCTAGTAACACATATGACATGATTTTTAATTACTGCTATTTTTAAATTTTTTTTAATGCATTCTTTGTTAGTGTGATGAAAGATTCTTTGCAAAATATTTAGATCTGCTTTTTCTGTCATTTATTAAAATGTGTTCTGGTGACCGTGAGCCATCCTTATGCTTTGTGTGGTTTCCCTTAGAAAAAACAATGACAAAAATAAAGAAAAACTGGACTACAAAAATAACAGCGTTGTTTAAAATTCCACCAAAGTGTAATTTTGAATTAGAGAATACATTTGCTGTAATCACTGTAGCTGTGATTGCTCCTGTAGAGTGGGATTGGTGCCAGCAAAACACCACAACACAGGCCTGCGTTCCATATGACTGATTACATCTGCTTTTCTCCTATGGAAGTTCGAATTCCAGTGCTGTTTCTTCTACCTGCAGATATGTTTCTGAGACGTGTTTCAGTAAAAAGAGTATTGCTTCCGTGTAATGCAGAGATTGGTGGCACAGTCATTTACTTTTAGATGTGGCTTACATGTTTTTGTGAGGACCGGGCAGTCATGCATAGCAATTCTTCACATTCCTGGCATCTTTTTCATAATCCAGTTTTAGGACAATGATGACTATGATGAGCAGGGAGGAAACAAGTATGTAGTTTTTAATGTCTAGAATTAATATTTGTATTCTTATGGTAGGATCGATAGTGTCGGTATATTTTGAAGGCGCCAGCCAGATTATGTGCTTTAAACTGATTTCCACAATGCTCAGTGAAGACCCTTGTAGGTAAATGGTGCCCATGCTTATCTCACAGACTCGCTTCTCACTCACTTCTTGAGTTTTCTAGACAGTTTCTGTAATGCAGAATCAAAGTCGGTACGCAATTTCTCATCAATCGGAGGGTGGGTTGGTTTTTTTTGTTTGTTTTTGGTAAACTGAAGTAATATATGTTAATTGCTAGCAATCTTTGGCAAAAGAAAGAGCTTGTAGTTGCAACAATTGCATCTGATCTTTCAGTTTTCCCTCTGGCATTACTGGACTTGTGCGAATCTTGACATTCAGTTATGACAATGCATGAAGTTGCAAAACATAAAAGCTGAACAGATTGTCTCCAAAACAGTTCTTAATATTTTTTTAAATGCTCGTCCCCTGGAGATTGCCTCAAGTAGTCTCCTGTCAGTAAGTTGGTTTGGGAAGATAGTTCTACTTCCCACCATTTTAAACTTGCGGTGTGCTTACAGAAAGTACAAAATGTTTTGGAAGAATTCAGTCTACTCACGTTGTAGCTCTGCTGAACTGAGGCAATGGTTTCTCTGTCTTCTGTGAATGAAATTTAGGAGAGACTGATTGCAGAATAGTTTTGGATCCTGTTTTATAAAGAAGAAGAGTTTCCTCTAGAAATACCTTATTACTTTCCAGATGGAGGTTGTATACTTTTTACTGCAATTTATCCTTTTCTCTTATGGTTATGTGCAACTTCAGAAGTTCTTAACCACCAATACATTAAAGAGTTTCATTTGAGGAACATTCCAGCATGTTTGCATAACCTGACAGTAACAGTTGATGTACTCTCCTTCCACTGAGTTTTTGCCAAGTAGAGAAGTTTCTTGGAACAAATTGATTGGATTGTTTGGAAAATGATTCCTTTCTGTGGAACAATCCTTTCAGATAAATGGAAAGATTACCATGATGCTTCAAAAAGGAGTGAGTGGTAGGTTTTCATTTCTTTGAAGCCCCAGTGTAAGTGCTGTGCTGCTGCTGCTGACTCTGGGTGACAGCACTGAGTCCACCAGCAATTTTACAGCTAAACCTTACTGATTTTTGTAGGAAACACTGCAACCTCTGCAGGGCTCTGGGAGGATTATAGGATGTGAGAAGAGTAAGCACAGAGCAGCATGCTCTTCTATGGCTGCAGCACCAGAGGACAGAGCAATGGATTGCGTACTTTGCTTTGTCAGTTATCACCCTGCTGCAGTTATTCCAGCTTTCAGGGGTATCTGCATCGTGATCCTCCTCTGTATGGATGATGCCTCAGTTTGTCACTGGCATATTTTTCATGATCTCTTACTGTTTGGGCTGTATTTGCTAATAAGATAATTTGCTAGGTTTGCTGGCATGCTAACCTCATGTTTCTTGTCTGCCTGCCTCTGTGTGTTTGAGACACTTCAGGGCAGAGCTTGTTACTTCTAATTGTTGTATTCAGTATGAATTGAGGTCTGTGGGTGATGCTTAATAGCCATGACCCTAGGCAGATCCTTCTGAGGACAAGTTTACCGAGGAAGGACCTGGGAGCACTCATGCTCATGAAGGACGAGCATTTGCCTGCTGTCAGTTGGAGCAGAAAGCAAGCTAAAATCCAGCCTTGTTCTCTGAACAGTGCAGTGCCCTTCCTTACTACAAGGCAGGCCAAGTGGTCGGCTGCATGACTGACATCCCTGTGAGATACCAAATATTCTTCTATTAAGTCACTGAGGGTAGAAAATAGCGGTGAACATAAAGATACATGTCCTGGTTGTCACTGTGTGCTGCTAGTTTTCATTTTCTTTTTTTTTCTTCCCCAGGATGAACGTGAAGCCAGAGAAAATGTGAAAAGGGAGCAGGACGAGGCATACCGCATATCGCTCGAGGCTGACAGAGCAAAGGTGTGGGAAAGTGGCAGAGCGGATGCTGGGACGTGGGGCTCTTTACAAGTGGTGAAATCTCTGTGGAGCAGAGGATTCCCTCACTTCAGTTCTGCTTTTTAAGATTAGAGCTTTGCCGTAGGAGCTGTAATTGCCTTAAGTGGCAATGAAATGGTTAGGCAATTTAAAATGGAGATTTCAAAATATATGTAAACAATCACAATAATGTTGTAAATTCTTGACGACAGAAGTTGAGTTGAGATTACTTTCCATTAACAAGCTTCAAGAGGACTGTGAAGGTTTTGTTCATATGGCTTTATGTTATGCAGATATGTCAGTCATCCATGAACCATTCCTGTTCCAACAGAACAGTTAAGAAGTTTCTTTGCTTTCATACAGCTTAATGGACACCACTAAACAGAATGCTGGAAAGTGAACGGAATACATGTGTGATTACTGTTTGTTTCTATTTATTAGAGGGAAGCACAAGAGAGAGAAATGGCAGAGCAGTTTCGTTTGGAACAGATTCGGAAAGAACAGGAGGAAGAACGTGAGGTGGGCTGTTTCACTTCTTCAAGCTGCTTTCTGGATTCTTGATGCTTCTGGAGGTCACAGCTTTCATTCAGCACACTTTGTAACCTTAATTCAAAGTGTGCTTTTTAATGTGAACCTCAATATTTTTATTAATTTCTTATCATATATGTGTAAAACAACATAGGCATAGCTGCAGGTATAAATTACCGTGTGCATGGATTTATGTTAGCGGCTTCCTTTTTTTTGACTCCTGGCAAATACAGAATATATTTTGAAATAGGTTGATTGAATATTTTTTATAGTTTGAAAGAGAAGAAAAAAGGCTGTGTTACAGCCATGTTTCTTCCCCTGAAGCCCCACCACATTTCAAAAGAAAGGTGAAACAGGCTAGTCATTAGAGGATTTTCAGCTGTTCTGTGATCTTGAAATAGATGTCCTTACAGGGCTGCTATGAAACACAGCTATTTGAAAAGGACTTTGAAACCTTTGAATAAAATTTTCAATACACATAAATGTATTGACTGAAAGCAGAGTTGACTGAGTGTTGTCCCAATTGAATACATATTTCCTGAGTATAGTTTCAATATTACCACAAATATGTATTTTGAATATTTATTCACTTATATAAAACATGAGAGTTCCTTTTTTTTTTCGTGGAGCTTATATAACTTTTTTGCTCTGTCTCCCATCGCTGATGGAGATTTGGAATTTGGTGTTATATTCTCATTTAATTTTCCATTTAGTTGAAGCCCAGTAGAATCCAGATGAATCACGGCCTTCCTCATCCCCCCCTCCCAGCCTTAAATACATACTTGGCATTTCAGTCTTGTGTACTTTGCTGATGTATGAAAAAATTGCATTACACAACTGAAAAAAGTTGGCTACCAATGCATCTATTATTCCCTGAGATAAACCTGATAAACAAACTTTATAAGCAATGCATTTGCATATATATTTTGACCAAGATAATTGCGTTAGAAAATCTGAACCATTTAAGCATTCAAAATCCTTTTAAACAGTTCTGCACTGTAAATACTAGATTCAGTCAAAGCCATCGTATTCAGTGGTTTGGTAGAAATATAGTTCACTTCTCCTGTATTATCCTACAGTATCTGGTGAGTTTCTTAGCTCCTGTTGTTAACATAAGCCACGAATCAAAAATAAAACACAGCTGGGTGGGCAACGTACAGAGCTGGACTGTGAGAATTTTGTCAGGTAATCAAAAGGCTGCCATTCTGTGAGGTCAATAGCAATTGGAAACAAATCAGTACTGTAGCAGTAACAGTTACTGAGAAATCCATCACCAGATTGAAATAATAAGTATGTTTTATTTATTTAAGTAATTTTGTATGCATGGAAACAATAATTCAGTCTGCTTTAGTATATCTGCTCCTGAACCTTTTCTAACACGTTGCCCTTCTGAAAACTGTTTTCCTACATAAAGCCTGCAAAACTAGTCCCTGTTATCAAAACCAGTGTGGGCTTCCCTGTTTTAATGTAGGCTGCAGTAATGAAAATAATAGGATCTATTTACTTAGTAGAACAAAAGGGATTTTAACAATAATGTTTACTAACACTCCCGTTTTCAAGTATACAGATTACTTATACTGAATTGTTTTGCAACAGTGTTTACTTACAGAAGTGCCTTTATGTTCAGTTCATATATTTAAAGTCAGACTATTGAGCTATTCACATACCCAACAGCTTTTTATCAACAAAACTGAAATTGCTTGCTCAGGTTCAAGAGTTGTTAATGTGATCCATCTCATCATTGTTTTCTGACTTGATTTGCTGGTACAGAATATCCATTGTAAATTGCCATTTCACGTTGAAGCCTGGGAGACTGGTTACTTTGGGGAGCGACGCATTCTTTGCACAAAGAAAGGAGCTCTAATGAGCTACTGTTGTTTATTTTTCTATAATATAATTGATTGGGTTCCGTAAATAATGTAGCATCTGTTGTTATACTGTGTGGGGAAATGTCAAAACAGAAAGACAGTAAGCAGGTGGTTGAGTGTGAAGAGAGAGAAAATTAAAATAGAATCTATTTAAAATATAATCTCATAGTAGATGAGCAAAAATGAACTCAAGTTCTATGTATAAATATTTATACTGAGCTATAATTTGCTTAGAGATTCATGTGTAAGAAGTAGACTATTTAAAAGGCTTCATCATCTTGCTCTTGCCCATTCCTTTCCCTTCAACATAATCATCCTCCATCAGTTTCTGTAACTAAATGACCTTGGGAAGATTTTCAAAGGCACAAATAGCAACTGTGCATCATGAAAGTTCCTTGAAAATCAAGGTGAATTCTAGGTGAAATCTAGGCCTGACTGCCTCTTCGTTTTGGAGAGGTACATTTTGGATGAGGAATTACTATGCTGCTTTTTGTATTCGTTGTGATTCTCATTAACTGCTGCATTAAGTGAGGTGGTAGCTAACAGGACTGCTTTCTAAGTATGATCTAATTTGTAAGAAAAATCAGTATCTGTCCAAGAGAGCCAACAGCACTTGGTATCCCTGAAAATCAAGCCTACCTACTGCAGCAGTCTGGCATTGGCTATCTTTGGTGGTGGTGGTGGTTGTTGATTTTTTTTTTTTTCCTTTTTTTAATTGTGATCAAAGTGTTAATGTAGGTTCTGGGGCAGGGAAAGAAGGATAGACTTGATTTCTGCCCTTAAAATCTTAACATCATCAAAACACACACCATTTAGATACATGATGTGCCCTGGTCACTGCAGTGCTGCCTGGTTGCATGCATGTTGTTTCAGAAGATGTGCACAGCTGTGCTTGGAGTAATTGTCCTGCAAATGATAATATTAATTGCTGTCTTAAAATCTTAATGCTCCTATGTCTGTCTGACCAATTTTTTTGTTTGACTGTTCTGATTTTTGTATATACAATAGGTATCTAATACATCTTTGTGCTATTTTTTATTATGTCTAGAAATCTTAGTTTATTCATTGTAAATCTCCTACATATATTTCTTCTTATTCTGAGCTGCCACCAAGTGCCCCTGTCTCTGTTACAAACTCTGTTTAGGAGGAAGGCAGTTTGATAACAAGTGCATTTCAAGAAATACTTTTTCTGCCTTCAGTTTATAGCCATTAAGGAAGCAATTGGCTGCTTGACAATTACTCTCTTTCAAATTTTTCAAGGCTTTCTGCCAAACGATTAAATTACTTCTTATCTCTTTTGTGCGTTAACAGTAGACCCAATAATACATGTTATAAAAAAGGATTTATTTTTATTAGTTGTGTGGTGGGCTGTTATTAAGGACTGAATAGAAATAATTTTGTCAATGAGATATAAAGCAAAACTATGGCTCTGGAACACTGTGGTATATCTTGAAATTCTGTAAGACTTAAACAAAAAAACTCTCTATCCTTTTCATCTGTCGTTAATATTACAACCTAAATGGTTGTTTTTCCTCAGGCTATCAGGCTTTCTCTTGAGCAGTCTTTGCCTCCAGAACCAAAAGAGGAAAGC
Source organism: Centrocercus urophasianus (assembly GCF_019232065.1). Lineage (NCBI taxonomy): Eukaryota > Metazoa > Chordata > Aves > Galliformes > Phasianidae > Centrocercus > Centrocercus urophasianus. The sequence goes on along the minus strand of NW_024884733.1, from coordinate 23,171,027 downwards.
ACCGAGTCGGTCAGCAAGCTGCGCATCCGGACGCCCAGCGGAGAATTCTTTGAGCGGCGTTTCCTGGCCAGCAGCAAGCTGCAGGTTGTCTTTGATTTTGTGGCTTCCAAGGGATATCCTTGGGAGGAATACAAGCTTCTGGGCACCTTTCCGAGGAGAGATGTGAGTAAATATGCCTTCCAGGAATAATGCTACTGCTTCTGAGTTGTCCGTGTTTAGATGACTGGTACGTTATAGGGTGGTAGAAGATAAAAGATATGCATGCGTGAGCCAGAGTGCTGCCAAGCACCGTGGCTGGGAGCAAGCCAGATGCTAACCTAACAGTGTTGTCATGTTACGTACAAAATTGCACTGCAAAATCTGTTTCCAGTGGCATTAAAAAAAATGTTCAGTTTCTGAAACAAACAAGTTGTGGATCACATTTAGTGAAAGCTCTGTAAACTCTGACTGTGAGCCTGCATCTCCTGCTTCCTGTCTCGCAGAAAACAGCATCAGTGGTAGCATGCTGTTTAGGTCTGTTACAGGCTGGTATTTCTGTCGTTTTATTTTTGCCATTTTGTTGCAATTTTATGTCATGAGCAGGAGGAAGGCTCAGTGTCAGATCATAAGTGGTTTTGAGCTAGTCAGTACCCTGTGATGAATTATTCATCCACCTGTTACATTACCACTAAGTAATCATTTATGCTTCCTACCTCCAAATTCTGATGATGCACTTGCTTGGGACTGATTTTCAAAGTCAATACCACATACTGCTTACAAAAGCAAATTCAGTTCTGTTGGTTTGTCAGTGGATATTTGTGTGCTGGTTACTTGATTTCCCTCAAAATATGCTTATTACTCTACTACAATTTAACTTTCACTTTTTATCTAGTCATTCATTACCTTACAGCAAAAGTGATAGTCAGTGGGTCTAACTGCAGTGGTAACAGGAGGTGCTGCATGAAAGGTGAAGGTGAAGGTAATGGGTGATACAGAGTTGACTACAAACTGAGCCAATCAGCAATGACTGAAATACAGCAGGTTTTGATCACATTACCGCAGTACTGCAAATGAGTTGGAGCAGCTCTGGGCAAGGGAAATCTTCAGGTGACTGGTAAAGCCATTTTTCATCAAGGGAACTCATTATCTGAGTTGCTTTTCTGTTTTCTTTCTCATCACTGCCAGTGGAGGAAGTTCACTAGGAATAGGGCTCTGACTGGCATGGTGACAGTACTATTTTGTGACATCAACTTATTGCTTTATCAGCCGATTTGTCAGTTGTTTCAAGCAATACAAGTACTCCAAAAGAAGAAGAAAATAATGTCATTAACAAGCTACGACCTTGGGAGTGGATGTGATTTCTGAAGATATTTGGCATAGCTCTGTAAACAAGATTGTAGTACTTGCAGCTTTTTTTTTTTACCTTGTCTTCTATTGAGAATCTTAATCAGTCCGTCTGAGAAGGCAATGTCATTAATCACTAATTAACTTTACTCCTTAAGCATGTGATGCTGTTTCCAGTGGAACCAAAGATTAGAAGTCAGCTGTGTTTCCAGTATTATAGATCATTCAATTTATTCGACAGAAGAATCTTTTGCAGTCCAAACAGTGCTCATGTGTATTTAAAATATTCTGCAAGTTGTAGCTCTCTGCTTGTAATACATTTGTCTTAGTACAATTTTACTTCCACAAAAACCTGTAAAGACATTACTGTATTTTTTTTTATTTTTGCAGTTTAAAACCTCGCTGTTTAGACTGGCTGTATCTGTATATAATCACATCCCTGTCACCATTAATTGATTGGATGGCTCAAACGAGAATGAGCAAAAAAGGAATGGAAAAGAAGACAGGCCACTAATTCAGAATGGGGTGGTACTCTCAGTAAATTTGTGAAACTGCAAGGGAGAAAACACTGAGGCGGAAAAAGAATTTCATGGCAGGCTACAGAGCTGTTGGTCTGTTGCAAGACCCTGTCATCTTTTTGCTATGATTCCAACTTAATAGTGCCATGTCTGAGGAGTCACATAAATGATTCATGCTGATCTGACTCAGTGGCAGTGTATGAATCTGGTTGCCATTATGACCACCAGAACTAACAGATAGAAAGTAATCCCCAGGGGGTTTCTAACTGTAAATGACATCTGTCATGTTCCACATGGAACTTGGAAAGCTGGAATTGTTTTAGTCCACAAAGAGAAGAGTTTTGTTTGTTTGTTTAAAAAATGAAAAGATGAATGCATTGAAAGCATGCTGACTACATTTGTTACCTTAGGCTTTGTGGCATACGGCCTCTTCTAAGTGCAGTGTAAGTTGACAAGACCCTTCTGCTATGTGTGTCACAGACATCCGTTGAAGTCTGTGGAAAAAAAGAAAAACAGAGTATTTGCAGTGCTTGTGCTCAAGAAAAAAAAGATAATATTTAAATTGTCTTTCTATATTTAAAATGTAACATTTTTGAAGACAGAAAATTGTTTTGAAGTTACCAGAATTTGTTTGTGGAGCATTCACTGCAGCTAGATGAAAAGATCTCAAGTTAATAATCTTTCTTCTCTCCTTATCTGTATTACACTAGCATACACACTCCCAGAAGTATCTGACTTATCTAAATGAGGGGATTATCTCCAAGCAAATCAGCATTTTCTGGTGGGAAACTTGTCAGAAGAATTTTTACCTGTTTTTCAAAATATGCTTTTCAAAGCCACCAGCCTTGATACATTGAAGTATTTTCACTTCTTTGGTAAACAGAAATTCATTAGATCTTAGTTCTATGTTCCAGTTGCTTACACAGATATCCTTAGATAACTTAAAGTTGGTATCATAACCCTACTGTAAATACAAACTTCTACACATGAGTAAATACACAGATTAACCTTTTCTAGACACCACTTGTAGTTTTTAAAGCAGCAGTGACATTCCAAAGCATTTAAGCACATGCAGCAGCTTGTTATTGGGCCTTTGTCACTGACTGTGTTGTTCTTTCTACTAGCACTGAAATTAGATATTAACCACCTCCTTTCTCAGTACCTTAACCAAGACACAACTGCATACCTTACCAGAAAGGTGTTCCACACTAGTGGACTGAGCCAGCAGGTAATTTGTTCCTCTACATTTGAAAATGCTTGGCAAGCACATCCTTCTGAGCAAAAGCAGTGGTACGAGTTCTCTGCCTTATTCTTAAATGCACCTGCAAAGGCTTTATGGAAGTAAATGAATATGCTGTTTAAACGTGTGTGCTGGTTTTAGAATTATAGTTCTTTTTCTTCCAACAGTCACTCTAATCTTCAGAATGCATTCAGCTATAACAGAGAAGAGCTTACACTGAGCATATTAGCCTGTTCAGTCAAATTTCTCTTTCACATTTTTTTCATCAAGGCCCTTTCAAAAGCCTTCCCAAACACTGATTTCACGAGTCATCTCAGCCTGCTTTCTGCAGGGTCTGTCTTCTCCCAAACTCTGTAGACCTTCTGTATGACCGGTTCCTCACTTCCTTCTGTGGAGATCTGCAGAAGTATTCCTGTAACTCTCTAATGTCTTGTGAACGGGGCGTTTGATCATGCTGTAGGAAAAAAGCTGAAATGTGCCATATCTAGTTGAAGCTGTGCTTAAATCGTGCTGAACAAACCCACCCAAATGAGTGCCGTGGGGATTAATGGTACATTGGTAGGAGTTCTGTGATTTGTATCAGCAGGTGAGGTCCTGGAAAGCTCTCTCAAGTCCATCTCGTTAGCGAATAAAGACTTTGAGCTTACCAATTTCAACTGAAAAAATCAAAGCTACAGCGTACAAATTCTTCTTCTCATTTCTCCTTGAAGTGGATTATGTAGTTATGTATTTAGGAGAATGCATTTTGCGGACTGCTTTAGAAACTTAAGCTTTTTATTTACTGTATCTGGAAGCCCTGGTAAGCCAAGATTCTACAGTATTTCACATTTTGTTTTTCTGAGACAGAGCTTAGGATCAGGTGTCAGTTAAGTCACTTAAGGTTATTTAAATGCATTTAAAATGTTGCTTAATAATTCAGAGCCAGTTTGCTCTATTTAGAGTATTAAGATTTTTTAAATCCTTTTAATTAACCAATTTCAACAGCAGTTTGAATAAACAGAAACAAAAATCTGCGTCCCTTGAAAGCACAGAAAATGAATTTAACTCAAGTCACATGTCTATTTAAATTAGGTACAATCAGGATTTCAGCAAATTTGGTGCCAAACCATTCTTCATGTTGTGTAGAAATACAGAGTGAGACAAAGGCAGATAAGATTGTTCATTTCACTGTTCTGGTGGGAGAAATCCTTTTTTACTCCCACGGTGAAAATGCAGCAACAGAATAGTAAGCATCAGTGCTCAGCACTCATCTGAACAGGTGACTGTCCTCTGATCCTCTCCATAGGGTAAAATTATGATCCCTGTACAGCTGCGTTAGGTAGTTCAGCAATTTTGTGTATTTCAGTCCATTCTAGAATCCATTCCTTGTATGAATTGTTCTGCATTGCACCCAGTGCAAACTAATTCCTTTCTAATAATCTGCTTTTAAACTCATTAGTGGTGTTTAAACTCATTAAATAGTTCCTGAAAAAAAATGCATGTTCAGGACCACTTCTCAATTTTAACATCATCTTGATAGAAAGAATGAAGAAATATTTAGCTGGAGAGAGGATTTGTGCAGTATCCTGGTTATACCTAATAGCAGTTTTAGTATTTAGTCACTCACGTAATCTGGGAATGGAGCTTGAACAAGGAGGGATTCAGAAGAACAGAATGTAACATGATTCACGTAATTTAAGCAGCAATATCGATAGTATTTCCTGCTATATAAAATAGTGCCTATCTGTTTTCATTCACAATAATCTAAAATTATTCAGGCCAGTATATCTGATGATGGCATGTAATTACCAACTTTATCTAATTTACAGGAGGCCACAGGCACAGAGTTGACGTCCCTCCTCCTGGCAGTTCAGACTGTCATTATGTCAATACTACCTGCCCTTGCCTTTTCTCTCTTTGAGGATATATTATTTTATTTATTCAAGCAGCTATGTTTAGCTTAGTTAAGACACTGAGAATTTGTCTAAGTAAATTGGCCATAGCAGACCAGCATATTCCTGTGCCTCTTCTAAGGGCACGATTTCTGGTCTTTCTTCCTGTTTGCTGTTAACGGCAGAACGATGGGACTGATAACTTTTGAATTCCAGAGGGCTGGAGCAGATATAGCTGCAACCAGAATGCTGATCCTTGCAATCCTTATGTTTCGTTGGCTTTGATAAGTTTGAAGCCATGTCACCTTCTTTCAGCCAGCACCTACAAAAGCAGTGGTCGATATTCTCATCCTGCTGAAGTTGGCGGCAGTGCTTGTAGTTCTTGAGGTTATTACATTGATGCTCCTTGAAATGTAATGCCTGTTTTTGTGCAAATGTAATTTCCATAGATGTAGTAAAAAATTCTGTAAGTATTATAGAAAAGATTTCCATGTTTTCTTCCAAGAATGAAAGATTTGATCAGCTTCTTTAGACCTAATGTTTGCATAACTGTGATACCTAAAGAGAAAGATAAAACCACTTCTTATATAAAGTCACTTTAGAAAGGAAATGTATATGTTCATTTACTCTAAAAATAATTGTGTTCTGTAGGTGAGTATAGTTTCTGATCTCATGTGACCATTCTGTCTGAATATGGGGAATGTTTAACTAATCTCAGCAAATAGGAGTGCATTTCAGGTAAGCTGTTCTACATAAGACTCACTGAAGTAAGCATTCACTAGAGAACTGAATGCTCAGTGCTGGATGTGAGCTCCTAGTTGAGTCATCCTCATTAGTTAGCCCAGTGACTAATACCAGCCACGTGATTAATGTATTGCATCCAAGCACATCCCTCTGACCAGAAGGGTTCTTTTATTCAGCACTGCCCCATTTTACAAAACATTTATTTCAGGGAGGCGTGCTCCCTGAAAGCATGCCTGTTAAGAGGAAGATGCCTTGTTTAAGCCGTGGAGCTTTGCTGTTGGATATGGCGTGATACAGCGTAAAGTAGCTCAAAGTCATTTTTTACCTTCTTTCTGTGGAATTTGTGCTTAATGTCAGTTTTGCAGTTTCATTCCCCTCGTAGGAAGAAAACGTAATGATAAAATACCAATAAAGAGCCTTTGTAGTACTATGATACCAAGAATGCTGTGTCTGCTTACCAGAAAATTTAATGATCTCCTGCTGTTTTGGTAATTGCATAAGCAATACATCAGACTAACTCACCAAAGCAGTCTTAGGCGCGCTTTTCATTCTATTTACCTATCTACCAATCACAATGTTATACTGTAGATACCATTGTGCTAGCTGAACATCTTAATCCTTTGAACTTGATAAAAATCCTTTTGGATTGTTTTTCCATGCGGTTATAATTAAGTTCATATGAATGCAATCATAGATCGCTCTCACGTGAGTGACTGTGTTCCTGTCTGTTCCCCTTCGGGACCTACGGTTGCACAGCAAAGTTCTTGCAGTGCATTTGAGGCACTAAATGCATTTATACATTCGCAGACTTTCAGAAGATGCAGCTTTCTTTCAGCACGTCATCAATATGTACTGTGAAAGCTACAGAGTTTCTGGGGCTGGGCTCTGTCATCTCTGTAGCTAGCACGTTTTTTAAATAATTAAATGCATGAATAATGGTTAGTTTGGTATAAGCAGGTTGGCAGCAGTGCCCACGAGTGACAGACTGCTTTGCTCCTTGGCACAGCGGAAAGGACGCTCAACATACAAATGCTCTGATCTGTAAATGCCACTATTTAAATCTTTTCTACACTCAGCAAGAAAACCGAAAGTAAATAGTGTGAAGGTGAGGGAGCTTTTCCTTTGTCAGGAAAAGAGGTGTTCCAGGCTATTCCATCAGCTTCTCTTTTTTTCTGAGAAATCACACGGAGAATTACTGAACAGATCATTGATTTCAAACCGAACAGAAGGGATAAAAGACCAAAAAATCTGAGGAGAGCTTTACAGCATCTCCCTCTGCCCTCAAAATCTGGAGTTCTCCGTTGCTGGTCTGGGATTTGCTGGCACCAGGAGAGCTGCACCATCAGGTGTGTGCAGGCTGTTCACCCAGCTCAGACACCAGCACTAACCTCGACTTCTTGCTCTCCATGTATTAGGCAACTTCTGTGATATTTCAGTACTATCAGTATCGCCATTTCTTTTACGTGCATGTAAGAATGATGAGTGTTTATGTTCTGTTAAGCTTTGTTCTGCAAACGTGATGTAGTTTTCCCAATTAAAAAAATGTCAGTAGAATCGTGAATTCATAATGTTGGACCTGTAAAAAGCACCAAGTAGTCCAGGCCTTTCACTGCAACGTCAAGCTTGGGCTTCTTATCTACACTGCTTATTTATATTATCATTATGCTTAGTGTTTTATAAAACCAAGAAGAATACAGTTGCTGTTTTTTTTTTTCTTAATTTACTGTCTTAAAAGACAAGTAATGCAATTAAGGTTTCTGCACTGATTAAAATCTATGTAGCAAATTCTCTTCTTATAACAGTTATGATAAGTTGCTGACAGCTAATACTAGATAGAGGGTATCTCAGGCAGCTGTACAGCTTTTATAAGACAGGAAAGCTTGCTCAAAGTACAGGCTATATAGCATCAGTTTTCTGTCTTATCTGTATCTGTTACTTTGCTCAGTAAATATACTGACTAAATATGCTGAATCTAAAATAACGTTTCAAGAAAATCACTGGAGTGAAATGAGAGGGAGTGTGATGTATCTGCATTAAGGCTTTGAAGTTAGATTGAGACTAGAAGTCTTTTACTATGACTTATTTTTTCCTTATTTGAGATGGCTTTCTTCAATTGAGATGTAAATCATCTCAAAGTTTATTCAACTAAACCAGATCTAATTGCATATATTTATGTGAAGTACCCCTGCTTTTGTTTGTTGCTCTAGTTGGACACATTATCTGTATAACCCATGGATATTTCAATATGTGGGAAGAATTCACTGTATTTGTTTGTGTGTCATTCTGAAAATATAGTTTTTTTAAACAGACCTGGTGCTTTACCAGGTGTGCCTTTAAGTAATTTCTATTGCATTTATACTTCAGGAGGATTAGGAAACAGAGTAAAAGAACTCTTTGTCCATTAGATTCATTAAATGTATTCATGCGTGTGTAAATGGTATAGAGGCTGTGCTGCTCAGGAATCAGATCCTTGTCCTAGGGTGGAGAGAAAGGTGAAGGGTGTGATATTTACTGCTTGGGTAAGTGTCATAATAATTGTGTATTTGATTCTTTATTTTTAAATGACCTTCCTGGGCACAAAGCCATTTTTATGTCTTTATCTTTTCCCTGCAGAGTTGGGTAGGGTAAGGAACCACACCTTTGAAATTGTTAAAGTACAGCTGTGCAGGATGTGAGCGTGCGATAGAATGGATAGGACAGCAAAGGGGAAGACAGGAATCATACCAAAGTGATCGGAGAAGGAACAAGGTGTTGTTTATGCTAGTAATATTTTTCACCATTGAGTCTTTTTTTAAAAGCAAACAGCACAAACAAGGTATTTGTTGAAAATAAAGCCTAAGTTGTTACTATGTTCTTCAAGAGAAACACAGAAATTAGCACAGCTATCCTTTGGTGGTTTTGCGTAGTTGTATATCAAACTTCAAAGTGCTGCAGAAGTACTTCAAGCCAGCTACTTTGTGCTTAGTTGAAATAATTACCACAGAATTAATTTTAAAAATGCCTGTTGCAATAACGCATTTCCTGTGCACCAATCCAGCACAAGTTATATAGTGAAGCTCTTGGAATTAAAAGCTTGGATTAAACCTTAGCTCTAGTGCACAAAAGCTTAAGGCCCTGTAAAACTGTATCCACAGATGGAAGAAAAATGCTGTTTTACCAACTGAAATGTACTTTGAAACGTTCTATAGCTTGATCGCAAGGTACAGCACTGACAGAAATAAGGTCCTGTTACCACCTCTGGGCACCTTGCTAGGAAACCTTCCCCTGAAGAGTGTCACAGTCTGTGCAGAAAGTCGTTTGCCTAAAAATGAAAACTCCTAACATACTGTTTGCTTTGGCTTTGAGTCAGTGCTAAATGCATATACGTGTTATTCTACAGAATCCTTGTGCTTGAATATTTAGCCATTTTGCTGTCACTTAATGTGCTCTCAGCATCTCAGCATTGTGCCTTTCCTTTGCCGCCCCCCTCGCTATGCAAATTTGGAACCCCATTTCTGGGGCTTTTATTTTACTTCTCATTATAATACAATGCTAAGAATTCAACTTAATAAAACCATAAAATGCGTGTTTTAAGTGCATTTGCCTCACTCACTGCTCTCACCATGGGAGTTGTGTGCAGACTAAAAATGCATATAGGTGATTGTTAGTAAGACAAACATTGTGGGACTTTAAAATACAGAGAAACATTAAGCTTTTGGCATTTGATTAGCAAGTGCAGAGTGCTTAACTCAATTTATTTTGTAACCGTGATCAAGAAGGCATGTAGTTGGGCATTATGGGTACCTATGTTATGAGTGAGTTCAATAGGAGCAAATGAGATTAAATATATAAATACGTGCTTAAATTATTTCCTGCATAATTGTCAATAATATGCAATAAATCTTTAAGTAATACAAGTGTGGAGCTTACAGACAGTGTAACTTAGGTAATGTGCAGAGCTCTTTAGAGCAGAACACGGTGCAGTGACATGAGAGCAAAGTCTCAGCACTGAAATGGGCTCCAAAATGTGTCCTGATGCTGATGAAGCAAAGTGCACAAATTTAAATACGACAATATTTTAATTCTTTGTGTTGTGAAATAACCCACATAGATGTACTTAATATAATTTATTAATGTGCTGCACTGGACACATCTTTGTGGGTTACAGCTCTTTAATCTTTATTATGCATAATTCTTTGGTTTCTAAGTCTATTCAAAAATACTTTCAAAGCATCTTGGGTCTTACATTTCATATGTTTACAAGAGAAACCATTTATTTTGGTAGGAGGTGGATTCACTAATAAGGCTGCTATTCTTTGTAGTGAACATCATGTTTACAAACCACAAATAACAAAGTAGAAGCTGCAGAAGGGTTATGGTGTGATAATTAAGTACAATGGCGACCTATATGAACAGAAAATGCCAAGGAGCTAAAACAAAGCAACAACAGCTTTGTTTGTTGACAGATGCATGAGCCATATTGTTAGTTAATTGGGTAATGGTGTAAACATTTGCAAACTCTGCTGTCCCTCAGTGAATTAAGCAGCACACTGAAATTATGGTGAAAATCTGCACAGTCCTTTTGCTGCAGGTACTCCACAGTGCTTTTAACTAACCTTCTGAGCTTAAGGTCTTTGAGGAAAGAGCATCACACGCTGTTAAAATTTGAAGTACTTGAAGTTTGCAAACCTGAGCGTTCAGATTAGGATAGGGGCCTTGAATTAGGATACAAATAGTAATTTTAAAAATAGAAATAAAAATACTAATAATGAATAATTATTTTCCATAAGCTTACAGTCTGGAATATTGTTTTCATTGCCTACGTTTGCTTTTCAGTGTTTTTTCATCAAATGTAGGGAAGATTTGTTTTTGTTCTCTCCTGCTTTTTCCTGCAGGAAGAGGTTGCAGGGTTTTAAAGCAGAGAGATCTAATTAGATAATGGCTTTAACTGAAAAGGAGAATTGCTTTTTTTTTTTCCAGGTGCACGATACATTATGTGCAGTGAATTGCAGAGACTCCTGTTTGCCTCCCTTTCTGTGTTGGAGCGCAGTGGACTGTAGTAGAATACTAAAGCATCAAAAAATGCAACAAGATACTTAATTAGCATACTTCTGTAATCACAAACTTAAATGCACTACTTTGGCTGTTTTTTACATAACAGATTTGCTTTCTAAGATATTAACCTTTCAATAATTTAAGCGGCACCTCTGCAGGAATGCATAATTGGACTGTAGATAATAGGAATCTAAAATTGACTCTGGTGTTTTTGCAAATTATTTTTCTCTTCAGCCACTTAGCAATAGCTCCCCACACTACTAGAAGTGTAAGAAAATATGTCCCTGCTTTGGAAAACTAATTAATGAGATGCATCTGATGTATATGTCAGATATGTATATATGCATCTGTCTCATATATGTATGATTTAAATTCTGTTGCAGTCAGAAAGGTGAAACTGTGTCGATTTTAATGGACGTAGGAAGTGATAGGCTCTTTAAAGGTAATTCATTATTTAAGCGAGTGCAGTTATCCAGTGAGACAAGTGAGGTACAAATATATTTTAAATTTGTCTGTTTTGGGAGGGGAAGAGAAAAGGCACAGTACTGTTTCTGTTACTTGGTAACAGGAGTGGTAAATTATGCATTTAAGAAAAATATTACATTTATAATTTCTTATATTAACTCATAATCTGTTGTTTCATCAAGGCTGATTTTTTTTTTTTTCCAAAGAATAATTTTAGAAAGCAGTGGCGTGAAATGCTATAAACAAACTTAACTCCAGGAAAAACGTCGTGAGTGTGGATTTGCCTTTATACCCACAGCATAACACTATGATCTCTCACTGGAATTCTGCTGTGTTCCTTCCTGCATTGTCTGCATACCTTTATAAATGCGACGAGAAGTCAAGACTCCAGTAAACAATCCTATAACATGAATGTATGCATGTAACTGTGTAAATGTAAATGATATGTAGACATATTCCGCTCACACATATGCATGCATGATGTATATACACTGCAGTGGTTGGGCAGAGATGCAGTTCTGCCAGATGGTGAGCTGATGCAGCATCTCGCTCCCAGTGGAAGGAGGAAGGTCCTGCTCTCTCCCTTCTGCTTACTGCGGAGCGCTTTTACTGCCTGCCTGGCACTGGACTTGGTGTTCAGTGGATTTTGAGTCAGTTCTACTCATTTCTCCACCATATTCTGGGAATTAGTGCTGACACCTTCCACTGTGACTGGCAGATTTCTTATAGTAAAAAATCTCAACTGTGAAGATAAGGAATTCAAAATAGTTTACTTACGTGTATCTTTTCGTTCTCGTCTTTACAGGTGACCCAGCTGGATCCAAATAAATCATTACTGGAGGTAAAACTGTACCCTCAAGAAACCCTTTTCTTAGAGGCAAAAGAATAATCAGACAAGATTGTAGGACTAATCATCTTTCGACAAGCCAGAGGCACAGCATCAAGAGGAACGCTTCATCGACGCCATCTTGTACTATCATCCAACTCAACTTAATGTCACAACTTTGCCTCTTGCAAGAATTTGAATAACATAGCTACGTAAAGTTCCACATACATGAGTGTATGTTCCAACCTCGTTTAAATGAGCAGAGGATGAAATTCTGCTGTGAACACTGAACATTATGACTATGTTGCTCACTTATCATCCAGCTTTTGTTATAATTAATGCACTGTTAAAATGTGAGTGATTGTTAAGTAGAATTTTTACTCCTCAAATGCCCCTTTTTCACCAAGAAATCTTGGACATTTCTGCCTGTACTTTTGACACTAGAATGCTGTATATTTGATATCTCGCTGAGCCAGTGCTCTCATATATATGCATTTTATCTCTGTGTTTGAATTTCTACTTTGTCACCTAATTTAAAAGGCAGAAAAAAAAAAAAAAAAACCCAGGACATTCGCAGCCATGGAAATTTAACAGTATTATGGTAGAAGGCATATAATTTTTGTTAGTACTTTCTGACTTCTTTGATAAGATGTAAGGTTTTGTTTGAAGAATATAGTTTGACATATATGCGAGGTATTTATTTACTGGTTCTGCTTTGGGTCTCAGTTCTGATTCATTTAGGAAGTATTTTCCATTACATTGCAGTGTGTGAAACTGCTTATTGCATGATGTGAATATTTAAATAACATTAGAAATGGCCAGGACCAGAAAGCTGGTATCTTGCCAACACTTCAGGAATCAGCTGTTATTGAATATCAGCTGTTAAAAACCTTTCAAATACCAGATACAAAAGTTCTTTATTTCCCGTTGAGAAAGGAATGGCAGTTCCCATTTTGGCGGTTTTCCTTCATTCTGGGCTTGTTTGTATCCTATTACTCTGTTGTTCTAAAGCACCTTGTTTGTTCCATCAAACAATGAGTGTCTCAAGAGACGGTGTAGTAAGAAATCTGCCTTACTATTGCACACTTTGGACATTTTAGCAGTAGATTGCTGATCCCATCTCAAATTGAAGAAATCTGAGATCCGTTGTCTGAAATGTATGCACCAGCTACCTGCTGTCTGATGAGGAGAAATCTGGTACTTTAAATTCCTCAACCATGGAGCAAACATACTTGGTCTAAAATCAGAAAGTACACTTAATGCCAAATGTGCATCAAAACAGCTTGGTTTGTGGGGGTTTTGTTTGTTTTTGTTTTGTTTTTAAATCTGGACTTCCAGGATAGTGCAACATAGCACTGCAGAATTGTCATCTACTAACCAAACTTGTTTGGTAGTGCCTGGCACATTGTTTTCCACGTGTTTCTATGTAATACACAGTGCTTATCGTAGCAGGAGTTCTGTTTTGGAAATTACATACTAAGCAAAGACCAACTGCATACATCTTCTAGTCTTTAGTCTTTTCTTTGGAAGGATGGTGATATAAAATTATATGTATGCCTATTATTAGGGTGTTAGTGAAGCTCATATATTGTTACCTTTACCAAAAATATAAATTTTGGAGCAGGGGAAAGCCTTATTCTACCTTTTGTAATTCTGTAATTAGTGAGTGCTACATCAGACACTTTTAGAAATGAATTATCTGTGACAAACAAAAGGTTTGGAAGTGTAAGTGAATCTTAACTATTTGCAGTTCACAAATAAAAGAATTCATAGCCAATAGAAAGATAAATGTATGTGTAATGGAAACCTGAATGCAGATGCTTTGTTCTCAACTTCTGTTTTCTTGGTAAAAGATCCACCATTTATTAAATATGACATTAGCATGGTTGCAAATTGGGGTGGCGCTGTTTCTACAAACAATCACAGTAACACATGCAAGAGGATTTTAAAGTGATGCATATCTTTTTTTCTTTTGTCTTCTTTCTGAGCTGCTGTTGAGGAAAGGAGTTGTTGAAATATTGCTGCAGAAGAAAAGCAACCTTTCAGCTAACTTGTTTCTGTTAACCTGTTCTGTTTAACTTCTGTTTGATCTCAGCGGGCTGTTTTCTCTCGTTCAACTTTATTTCTGTATTTTGACTTTATATTCTTTACTTTGATACTAGTTTTGTAAATTTATCAAATGTGACTTGAATATTTGTTGAACGTGTTGAAGTCAGTGCTCCCAGGTTCTGTTAGGCCTTTTTTGTTCTAAGACAAGTTTTAGGGCTTTTTTTCCCCTATTTTGTTCACATTGAAAAATACACTGTCGTTATCAAAACATTGTGGTGAGAATTAACTGGAAGTGTTGGAAGTGGTGGTGTTACTGCCCTCTGGTACATAGATCAGGAGCAGTATAGAAGGTGCATTCTGCCAAAACAAGTGTATCACTCAATTTAAATAAAGCATTTATGATTTTTGTCCTTAAATACTGATTTCAAAAAGCGGGCATCTAGTCATCTCTCTAAATGACATCCTCAGTGCGAGCCATTTTCTGTGTAGAAACGTTAATATTCTCTGCCATCATTTTCTGCTCTCTTAAACCGTGGAATTCACTTCATGTGCTCTGCTGACATGGTTAATGCTCTCGTCGTTCTATAGACTAATTTTCTAATTCACCATTCACCTAAAACTGTAACGCTTTCATTGCAGAAGTTATCCCTGATTCCACATTTTTTATCTCCAGGTTCCTCACATTAGTGGATCGTCATCAATGTGATTAATGCGTTAGTTTTAAGTCTAAAGGAATGACTGTTAGTGAATGGAATCCTGTACGATGTGTTGGCTTTTGATATTGGCCTTCAGCACATGATGGTGAAGCTGGGGCTGTCTTTGGCTTTTGAAGAAACTTCCTGCTGCAGACATTGCTGTTCTAAATTCCATCAGAGAACGTGCAGAGCACAGGTGCTTGTCATGTATTCTCTGCATGAGCACTCTTTAATTTAGTGAGAGTGCCGAGGGAGTTTCTAATGGAGCTACGCTGGGGGTCTGTTTATTCTTTTTAATGTAGCAGAAAAGGACTTTGGCTTTCGTAAACTGTACGTACTTGGTAATGTTAGAAACTTAAAATAAATTTTCAATTACAGTACTATTTCTACTAAAAACCATATGATTTCACTCTTCCGTGTGTGGAGAAAAACGAAATCATTGTGACCCGGATTCACAGAAGGACTGAAGCATTTCCTTATTGAGCCTTGTGGTCAGACTCCTTAAATGATTCAGAGTAAGACTGAGGTTCCCTAGATGAGGTCCACAACAAAAAATGAATCAAACCAAAAACCCTTCAGAATACATGTGAAGAATCGCTGCCGGGCAGAACCAGAAAATGGTTACATGGGCTGACAGAAATGTGGAAGGTAGAGATGTCCGATGGACACTGCTATGCAGTGGAGCTGGGGGTTCCTGCTCTGTGCCAGCCCAGGGTGCCTCGTGCCACTCTGTCTCAGAGGCCTTCTGTCAAGACAAGCATCGAGTCCTTTGTTCCAACGTCTGGCAGCACAAGGCACATCTTTATTTCAGTAGTGGTGGTTTTTCCATCAGTCTCCCCTGAAGTTTTTAACTGAATAGTACTTGACACTGAAGTTTTCGCAGATTGTGGCCAGCAGGGGCCTGGGGAGAAACAAGCCTGAATCTTCAGTGTTTCAGAAGACTGCTGTAAGACCGCTATAGCACAGGCTGCTTCTAATGTGCGAACTGACTCCCTGCTGTCAGAGCTGTTTGGCTGCCGAACAATGTAATTATTTAAGCTTGTTTAGAGGGAGCGTGCAAACAGGAGTCCGATGTTTCAGGAGAGTGGCTGAGGTGCTTGCCTGGGATGGGCTCTGCGGTCCTTTTCCAGAGACTGTTCATTGCAGTCCACTGCTTGGTGTGTGCATACCAGTACCAACAGAAAGCAGAAGATGAAGCAGAGAGTGAAGATGAGAGGAGCACAGAATGTTGCTGCTCCTGCTCCTGTTTGCAACTCCTGCTCCTGTTGGCACTACTCATTTATGTTGGGTTACACAGATGTGGGCATGAGCAAAAACTCATGGATACCCTTGCAGAATTGGGGTTTGGTTCAACACTGTTCATAATTTTGAAGACCTCTGTTATACCTTTGTAGTTCTCTCACCTTTAAATTTGAGGAGCTCTGGGTTAATGTGTCTGCTTCATGTATAGGGTCAGGCTGGGTGGGGCTCTGAGCAACCTCATCAAGCAGTAGATGTCCCTGTTCATTGCAGGGAGTTGGACTAGGTGACCTTTAAAGGTCCCTTCCAACTCAAATGATTCTCTATTTGTATGTTCTTGCCTTCCCTGTAATCATTTCTAATATGTCCTACCCTGAGTGAGAAAATTTCGTGCCATCTTCCAGGACAGACAGGACTTGTATCAGGAGCTTATGTGCTGTCCTAGTGACACTGGTGACATCCTTTTATTCCCAGTTCCTTCTCCAATAATTCCTTTTTCTATTTGCCCCTGATTACTACTACACTTTCTCACGTAAATATCCACAAAGAACCTACAATGTCTGTCTTAGATGTTAACATCTGATTTAGGAGTGACACCCATCTGTAGAGTCAAGTCTATTCAGACTTCCCCAAATACACGAGCTTTACACAAGCATGTTACACGATTGCTGCATATCAAAATACTTTTAGAATGCCTTGCCATTACCTTAAATTTAGCATTGACTCTTGAATTTCAAGCAAATAAAGCAAATGGTATAAACATTTTGCTAGCCGAAGTTTGTACCTTAGTCAGGGGATTCTTTATATGTGTAATAAGGGCTGAAGTTGTGCTGCAGCCTTCATACAATTCAGTTAAAATGTCACTCAACTGCTAGTTACAAAAGTAGGCTTCATTAGTTTTTGTACTGAAAAGAAAACTACTGGTGAGCAAAATCAGTATTTTGTTCTTATTAGCAATGAATTTTGTGTCCCGTTTTCCCAACTCCGTGCTGTGACAGCATTCCACAGTTCAGTGCTATTCGTTTTTGGTCCAGTCATCTTGAGTGAGTCTGTATCATTCATTAATGCCTTCACCACACTGCCTATTGCGTTTCCCAGATGCTGTACGAGCACCTTAAATAACACAGGTCCCTACAAAGATCCCTGGGGACACCGCTGGTAACCCTTCTTGCTGTTAAACCCTGCTTTCTGCTTCCAGCTACCACTCTCTTATTTCTCTCAAGAAAAGATGTTTCCACTGCAATAAATGTTACTGCAGACAACTCATCTTTCCTGCAATTGCCCTACTTTCATTAAGTGCTCCTTTTACACCCTGAAAATATGTGAGTCCAATTATCTTTCTGGCTGGCTTCCTATTTCTGATATTTTTAATTATCTTTTACACCTTTGGTGGTAGTTCCTTGAGGTCTGTAGGTTGTTTAGTTTTGCTTTGGTGTGTTCCAGAAGTTAATGGTCATGTTTCTTCCTTCTCTTCACGTGAGTCTGTCTTGCAGTTGCATCCTTCCCTGTGCTGGCTTATGTGGCTCAATCACTGCGGCTTGGGGGGTGGGGAAGAGAAAGGGTGAGATTCTAGAGTCTTTTACAAATTAATTGTATATGTATTCTGAAGATCTAGGACAGTATCTTCAAATACACTTATTCTTTTAACTGTGAGGATTTGATTTCCCTTTAGTATCTTCCTCTTCATGTAGTTTTCTTTGATTGAAAAATCAATTCTGGTGGTTTTCTTCTTTTAAGTAAAGTACTGAATTTGAATATATTTTCATTTACCACAGAAAGTGTTTGGTGTCATTTTTATTGCTTCTGTACTTTATTTAAGCTATTCTTGCAGTCTTCATTAGTGTCACTTGGTAGCATTCATAACTACATCCTATTCCTGATCTTGCCTTCCCAAAATTTACTGAGATTGAAAACTTGTTTGAAACGTCAAGTTCTGCTTAAGCCATTTTAAGTGTTTCACTATTATTCTAATGTGCACATAGAAACATTTCCCATTTAGTCAGATCCATTTGCCCTTTTTATGTGCCCTGATTGATTCAAACTTTGTTTGTGTAAGGAAAAGGAAGCATTTCCTAGAAGTGGTGGCAACAGAGAGATTTTTGGACCACTGTCATAAACTGACATCTACGGAGGAACTGAAATGATTTTGGGATCTGTTTCCAAATACCCAGGGATCTTTTCAGCTTGACTTCAGGTGTTACTTCACCTTTTTTGTTTTGTTTTGTTTTTACTGTAAGTACAATCAGATAGATGCAGAGAGCTCTTACTTACTGAAAAATACTTCTGCATCTTTGTGATTTAGGCAAAGGAGAATAGCAAGGCGTTGTGTGGCTGCTGCTGTATCGTGCAATGCAGCAGGAAAATGAAATGAACTGACACTTAGAGGATCACAATACCTTGTAAAATTTGTGCAGTTCATTTTAACTTTCAGTTTACTGTTGTTCACTGATCACATGCAAGAATGTTTTATGCACATGAATTGAAAGCATCAAAGTATTCTCAACTGGAAAGTCTTAGTAGATGCAAAGCTTTCCCTTCTTGGTATGAGCAATTTCAAGGCAAACGTGCTGTTTACTCCTCACAAAATACTGTGGCAGATACCGAATTCCTTCATTGTTACCAGCATTTCAGATGTTTTCAAAGGTGGGTTTTTTTTTCCTTCAGATAAAGTTTATTATCACATTTGACTCCTTTTCACGAGGTAATCACAGTACAGGAGATATATTTCATATCAACCAAAAAGGACCATATTCAGAAGAGGATACACTCTAACCTCTTTAACCTCTTTTCTTGAGAACTCCCAATTTTGCTTAAGAAACACCTTCCTGTTTTTATTAGTGTTTATTCAGCTCTCATTGCTGTTTGCTTCCGGAATCAAACTGATTTCCTTCTGTACAATTACCACAACTAAATCCAATATTGCTACTTTTTGTTTCTTTTTTTTTTTAGTTGAAACAAAAATGCTACTAATAACAGCAATAATTGTTGAGCAAAGAAGTGAAGTTACCACTATTTAATTCCAGTCTAGTGGCCATTTGGTGCCTGGTTCATTGAGGTCAAATTTATCGAATACTACAAAGATGTAGTAAAATAATTTCCCATCAGCAGAGCTCTCTCCTTAGGAGACCAATTAAACTAACTTTGCTGCATCTATGCACTCCTGGGTTTGTGAAAGGGGCTGGGCACAGCAGGACGAGAATCAAGCTCACAAATGAAGAGCAGTCAACAGAGAGATATGGAAGGAAATTGTACTGTCAAAATGCTACTGAAGAGTAAAGCATTGTTACAGAAATATTGTTGTTTGATCTTTCCCTTTAGAATTCCAGTTTCTGTTGGGTTTCCTCTTTGAAGAGATGGTTAAAAACATGATACAAATGAAGGTTATTTTTTTAAATTGCTGGCTCCTGAGAATTAGCAAGGAGAAAGTGGAACTGAAAGAACTCAAAGAGTAATTTGGGCTTTTCTTTAAAAATCTTCCTGTTACCATAGTCACAGCTATTTTTAATTGCAGACAATGCACTTTTTTCAAATATGCGAGGGAAAATAACAACAAAAAAGATTGTCAGCTTATGTATATCACCAAGGAAAAGACCTAACAAAGGTGGTAGGATTCATATTAGTGTAACAGATTAAGACCAAAGAGTTCATGCACTCTGTACAACGTGGTGGTGTTTGCATACACCGTTGCTTAACCACTGCAGGAAAAATGTTCTCAACTGAAGGGGAAATAAATGATTTTTGGAGAATATATTGTTATCAACAACGAAGAAAGAGGTCCTGTTCTTATACAATGGTACTATCCAAACCTGTAATTACACGAGAGAAAATTACATTTCAACGAGGAGCTGCTGGAACTTCTCAACGCGATCCTTAGGTTCGTAGCGCGTGATCTCGGGGACTGAAGGCTCTGCTGCAGCGCTGCACACCACGAAGGGGAGCAAAGCCCGCGCGCAGCCCGCCTCTCGCTGGAGGCTTTCTTTGCACTTTGCGCTGTCTGCGTTCACGGAAGACCTCGCAGGGTAAACTGTGCCTTTCTTTACCCGGAAGGAAAAAAACAACAAAAAAAAGGAAAACAGAACAAAACTTTTTCAGGTTTGCCTGCTTTGTTTGATTTTACTTTCTGTGGTGACGATGTCGTTCAGCGTAATTCGGGTGCTAGCAGGCGCCCGCTAGGGCTTCTACACGAAGCTGTCTCCGCTCCCCGTTTTTCCCGCCGCTGTCCGCCGGCAGCACGTGGTGTAGCTGAGGAGCGGGGTGCTGCGGGACCCTGCGATGCCACCTCCGTGCCCCCAACCTCCCGCAGCCTCGGGCCGCCCTTTCCTTCCGTGTTTTCTGCGCCGACCGGACGCTTCCCGGCGCCTCTTGCGCTTTGCTACCGGGATCGGCCTCCTGCCGGCGCGAGGGGCGCCGAGGGTTCCTCCCTCAGAGCCCTCACAGAGAGCTGGGCGGGAAAACCGCTTCTCGGGCGGGGAGCGGCGACTGGGGAGCCCTCGGCACACGTCGGGATGAGGGAAAGCCGCAGGCGAACAGCGGCCTCGCACCTCGGGCTGCCTCGTGGGGAGGCGGGAAGGGAAGCACTCCCTCGCGAGGCGGCTCGTATTCATCCGAGATTGCGGGGCTGCCGGGGCAACGAGCGGCGGGGTGGGGAGGGAGGATCCTCGGGCAAATCCGAGAGGAGCCGTCAGCACCGCGAATCAAAACGGAAGGCTGAGCGCGCCTTTCGGGCAGCGGAGCGGTTGGGCCGGGCAGCAGCCGGCGGGGCCCTTCGCTACGCCCTGCCTTGCTCCTTCGTTCCCCGCGACGCTTTGCGGCTCGACACGCTCGGAATCAGAGCGGTTGTGACATTTCGGTGGCGGCTCATTGTGCGGAGCACTTAAAGTTTAAAAAACAAGCCCCATAGAAGCGGAGGGGCTTAAAGCAGCCCCCTTTGTGGGGCGAGACACAGAGTTTTGATTCGGGACAATGGTGTTTCTCAAATTTCTTCCAAAAACCTGCACCCCATCTGTGATCTCAATGAAATCGCTTTTCTCTCTGCCTTCAATTCATTTGGCAAAGGCGAAGCAGATGCGTGGGACGGGGTCTGAATTTTAATCATTCCGTTTTACCTGAAACAAAACGGCCGGTCCTTTTTACCATGTGTTTGAAGTTAGGGGACGGGCAGGGGGAATATCAAATATCATTAAAAAGCCCTCGGATCGTTAGCGAGCTGACGAGAGCCTCGCTAATGAAGCTCGCGGAGTGCCCCGCGGCGAAGTGCCGGAGCGGAGCGGAGCGGAGCGGAGCGTCCCCGGCTCAGCCCCGCGCCGCCGCTGCCCGCTACCTGCGCGCCGTGCCCGTGGGGCTGCGGCACCCGCGCGCGTCCCGGCGGAGCCCCGCAGAGCCCCGCGGGCTCCGAGCCGTGCTGGGAGCGCGGAGTCCCCCGGCACAGCGCGTTTAGCCGGCGATAAGGTGCGAAGGGAGAATCGTCTGTCGCTTTAATCCGTGCCCGAGGGGCTGGGAAATAAAAAGAGAGAGAAGGGGAGGGTGGGGTGAGTGGGGAAGGAATGGACTCAAAGGGGCGAAAATCCACGCAACCGCTGGGGGAATGCCGGGGCGCAGCTCTGCTCCCGTTCGCCCCTCCGGCTGGCAACGAGTCGGCGACAAACGCCCTGCCAGGGCCGGCAGGGAGACAGAAGGGTCCCACCCCGCAGGGCACCCCACTGCCGCTCCTTCCTCTCCCCCGGGAAGCCGCAGCCCCGAGGGACCCAACCTCGGGTTGTAGGTTTTAGCTCTGGCGCGCGGGGTGGAGGTGCTGAGGGGGTGAGAACAACTTCGCTGCGTGCGCCGTTCTCCCGTCCGTATGTGTGCGTGTGGATGGGCACAAGCGCCGAGAGAAAAGAAATTTTAGAGTAACAACTAAAGGCTTTCTTGTGCAGTTATTTTAAGGGCTTTGTTCAGTGCCTGAAGGGGGATGCGCCCATTTGTTCGGGAGGGGATTCATCACATGCCCCTTTCATGTGAACCAGAGGTTAACAACCTAATGAGCACTTGGTGAAGAGATGAAGCGTGTAAAGAGCCCGATTTTCCCAAATCCCGGCCTGCCGTCTCGGGGCTCCGCCGCTCCAACCTCCGCCGCCGGGTCGGACCCGCAGCCCCGGCCTCGGCGCTCGGGCGGGCGGCGGCAGCCAGCGGCCCCCGCGCAGTGCCCCGCCGGGAGCCGGGGTCGGCCCCGCCGCTACATATGTTGGGTCAGGTCTGCCCATTGTCAGCGCGTGAAAAGGTGTAAAAACTCCATCGGCTGTAGCTTTTTTAAAGGGAGGGCTTACCGTGGATTTGTTGCATAATGGATTGTGTTGTGGGTTTTTTTTTTTGTTTTTTTTTTTGTTTTTTTTTTTAAGTAGAGGGTTGAATTAAAACTGTTCCCTAGTCACTTTTAATTAGACCACTCTATTTAATTAGCAAAGTTGAAACTTGCAATTAAAATTAGCTCAGTTTAGCACGTATTAAAGGAAATGGGGGACACGGCTCCGGCTCGTGCTAAAGCCAAGTGGAGGCGAAATGGCGCAGTTCACGTGGAAGCGGCGGTGTTCGGACTGCCGAGCGCGGGCCGCTCCCAGTTCCGTAACACCGGACCTGGGCAGCAGCACCTCGACCCCAATTGCACCGTCGGGAGACAGAAGCGGCTCCCTCCGGGCTGCAAGCGCAGGGAGGGGTGTTGGTAAAGCCCGAAAGCTCCGTGCTGGGGTCAGCAGCCCGAGCGGGGCGACGTGGAGCCCCGATTTACAGCTTATTCCCATATACGAGTCTCCCTCCCTAGTCTCTTTTTCCTCCCCCACTGGGAGCGGGGAAATGGAGTTAATAATGTTTCGGATAGAGAAGTCCGGGCCGACGGGACCCCCTCCGAAGCGCCCCGCCCGGGACCGGGACTCGGCGGGGCCGGGAGGAATGCGCGTCCTTCCTGCTGGGGGAGGGTAATTTCCATCCGTGTAATATTGGTTTGGGGATAATTACTTTTAATGTCAAAAAGATTTAGTTTAATATCATCTCTATTAGGCTGCTGGGTGGATAATTAAAAGTGAAGATGATAGCAGCAGGGAAACAGATGGCATTTGCTTACTTTGATTCAGTAGGTAAATAATGAAAAAGTCAATGGCAAACCCCCTAGAACAATTGAAACCTTCGAGAGCACCAACATTAGCGGGTACTTACAAACCGTCTTCCGCTAAGAACGAGATGAAAATACATGAATCGAGAACTATATTTCTCTGGGCTGCTTCCGGCCGTGCGTGTCTGTCTTCCCGGCCCGGCAGCCAATGGCCGCGCTCTTTTTAATTAAGATTTTACGGCTGTAATTGGGGGAAGATGCGACCGCACCGCTGCGTGCGGCCCTCTCCAAGTTTTACACGGAGCTGCGGTGCACAGGGAGGGTTTGTGGGGAAACCGAGCGGGAGCGAGGAGAGGAATAAACAGCGGGAAAACAGAAAACATGCATTAAATTACCGACTGAGGAAAGAAACAAAACAAAACAAAACAAAACAAAACAAAATATTCAAAAAAAAAGAAAATAATGAAATAAAACGGGGATAAAGAAAAAGCTCATGTTGAGTTGTGTCGAGCTGTCAGGCTGCCAGACCCGGCACAGCGGATCACGAAGGACACGCGCGGCTCCGCAGCCGCTGCCGGGACCGCTCGTCCTCCGGCCGACCCGCGGATGGGCCGCGGCCGAACCGCGCTGTGGTCTTCGGGGCCGCGGTTCGAGACAGACCCCAGGGGTGCCCGGACGTCGCCCCGTGCCTCGTCAGGGGATGCGGGGTAGCGGCCCCTTCCGCACGCGCACGCGGCGCTGCGGGCCGGGACGCGGCTGAGGGAATCCCGACCGCCCCAAAGCACGGCTTTGTGTCCGGGCTGACCCGCAGCCAACGCGGGTTTTGTGCGAATAAAACCAAAGGTGCGCTCCGCTCGTCCTGCTTCACAGGTCTGGGGATTGTGAGAGCTCCCGAGGCGTTGGAAGGAATGGTTACTGTTAAAATACCGCTGAAAAGTGACAGTCAGGGTCCGGGCTCGTGTTTGTTCGGGACACTTTGTACGAAAGCGGCGAGAATAATTGAAACCCGTTTGGAAACGTCACTTTGGGCGGCTGGGGCTGGGAGGAAGCGGCAGCGGGATTCGGGAGTCGTCTGGGGCCGCGCTGGGACGGGAAGCAGGCCGGGCCGGTAAGGGGCAGCCCCGCCGCCGGGAGCCTTCCTGGGGCTGCGGAGAGAGCAGGGCGTGGGAACCCGTTAAAATGTCGTGGTGGAGCAGGGCAGCTCTGACAGACGTCTGCGGCGTTGCTGAGTCCCAGGACTGCGGTCTATATTCCTGCGATGAATATACATATTTTTTCTAAACAACGGTTGAGTATTTCGGTGTTTCATTCGTACTAAGAGCAATATTTAAAAGCAAACAAACAAACACAAACCAACCCGCGCCCGGGGAAGCGTTGGGGATGTGAGTGACTGCAGGGCTGCCCTGGGACGGAGGAGAGGAGGACGCAGCGGTGTCCGAGCGCAGAGCGCTGCGTTCCGCCGTGCCGAGCTCACACCGGCACCGCCGCGTGCATCAGCCCCGGAGCTGTGCGCTGCCGGGATGGAGGAGCCGCGCAGTGCTCGCGGTGCTGAAAGCCCATCGCCGTTTGCAATCTGACCTTAGAGTGAGGCTCCAGCAGCAATCGCGGCGTCTCACAAGCTGCTGAGCAGCTTCGTGACTTTCTTTTATTTCTTATTTTTTCCCCCGTGGCTATTTCCAAAATAGATCACTTATAACCGCCGTGAACGGCACGAAAACCTCAGCTCTTTCGCTCATAGCAAAGCTGAAAGAAAAGAGAAGTGGGAAGAGAACGGACCGCGTCCGGTGCCATCGACTGCTGCGGCAGAGCGGGGGGGAACGGGATCTGCGGGAAAATAACAGCAAAACCACAGCAAAGTGCCGGGAGAAAAAGGGGACTTTTTCCTGCTCTCTCTCCGTACTGAGCCGACACAAGTCAATATTTTAAATGTTCCTCATCTGCCTGATGGAGTTCTACGAACTCCCACTGAAATCGGTTCAGCGGAGAAATTTTCCCAAGAGGGTAAAATAGTGTTTGCAAATAAAATTACATCGGGTATTTTCACGGCTGTGTTAAATAAAGGTGTTATAACACCCACATCACGGGTGCGGGCGGCAGCTGCACACACGGAAAGTCAGTGGGAAAGTGCTCATTTCGTAAAGAGAAATAAAAAAAAAACAGCAAGAGAACGATGAAAGTGTAATAAAAATATCAAAAGTTGGAGGGATGCGCTGCTTTGCAGAGGTACTTCTCGTAAGCACGGGCTGTGACAGAAGGGAAGGGGCAGCGGAGCGGCACCGAGCGCTGCTATCCCTGCAGCGGCCCTCCGCAGCTCTCCGCGGAAAGTGCGCGGCGGCGGGCCGGAGGCAGCGGGGTAAGGTGCAGGGGAAAGCAAGGGAAAGGGATGCGAAGAGAAGCAGGGCACGGTAAGGCAAGCAAAGCAAAGCAGAGCAAAGCAGAGCAAGTAAGGCAAGGAGAGGCCAGGCGCTTCTCTCGTGCCCGCTCCGTGTGGGCAGCGCGGCCCCGGGCGGCTCAGAGCAGCTCCCAGCCAGATCCCATTCTAGGGAAGGAGCTGCGTGGCTGGGAACGAGGGGCAAAAAAATGCTGCGGAGCCCGAAGGCGTCCCGTGGGAAGCGGAGGTGCGAGCCCTCGGCAGCGGGAGCCAACGTTACCCGCCGAACCTCCCGTGCTGTTACCCCCTCCCCGAGCGGAGAGGGTGACGTCAAAGTGGAGTGGTTCATGGTGATTTATGGTGGTTAATGGCGGTTAGGGGTTGTTAATGGTGGTTAATGGTAAAGGCGCACCGCTCCCAGCCCGAGCTCGGCACCGGACCCCGCGGAACGGCATGGGGACGGCGGGGCAGTGAGGGATGCGGCACTGCGGGTCTGCGGGCGCTGCGGCATCCAGCTGCGGGGCGGGGGGTCGGGATGACGGGGAGAGAGAAACAGAACGAAAGAACGAAAGGGAGAGAGAGAAGGGAGAAATAGAGAAAGAGCAAAAGGGAGAAAAGAGAGAGAAAGTGAGATAGAAAGAAGGGCGTCTGTAGATACCCTATCGACGGAGAGAGCTGTCGTTAGATTCTATTACAGAACAGGATCTCCAGGTGGAAGGGAGACCTCGGCCTGACTTGTCACTGTATTTCCCCCCCACCCTTATGACAAGCGACATTCGGAAAAAAATGTAAGAAGCCCAAGCAGTAGGCGAGGCGATTACATTTTCAACCGGATTAAAGGGGAAAAAAAATCGAACTCAGGTAGCAGCGATCGAGCACACTTTACACTCACGCACGCACGCACGCACACCCACCCACGCCCGCTCCGCGCTCCCCCCGGACCCTCCCGACTCTCCGCGGGCGCGGCGCGCTCTGGCAGCCGCCGGGCGGACGCGGCGGGCCCGTCGGGCGGCCAATCAGAGCGGCGCCTCCCGCCCCTGGCCAATAGCAGGCGCCACATTGTTGTCAAATGTTGCCTAATGGCAACGCGGGGCGCAACAATAGCGCGAGTGGCGGCGCGGCGGCGAACGCGGTCTCCCGCTCTCCCGGCAGATCCGGCCGTCAGGGCCGCACGCGCCGAGCGGTGCGAACGCGTCCTGAGCGGGGCCGAACAGAGCGGAGCCGGCCAGGCCCGGCCCGGCCCGACCCGACCCGGGAAGGGGGTCCTGGCTCCGCCTTCCTCTGCCTGAGACGGGCCGGGGCTGCGGTCCGAGCCTGGCATGGTGCGGCGGCTCGTGGGGCGTTTTTGTTGTTTTTTCTTTTTTACCATTTTTTAAATTCCTGCTGGATTTTAGTCGGCGAGATCACGTCGTTGGAGGTGCCGCCGTGCCGTGAGGGTGTCCGCAGCTAAAGCGGGGAGCGGGGAGCCGGGCGGGACCGCGGCGGGATGCGCTCGGGGCCGCCCCGCCGGGTGAGCGGGGGGCAGCGCTGAGCGGCCGGGGTCGGCGCGCCGAGGCCGTATCGGGCGGGCGCGCGGCGGGAGCCGCGGCCGGCGGGTGCCGGGATGGAGCTGCGTTCGGAGCTGCCCAGCGTCCCCGCCGCGCCCCCCCCGGTGCCCCCCAGTTCAGTGGCGGCGGCGGCGGCCGCGGCAGCGGCGACCCTGCCGGTGAGCGTGGCCGGGAGCCTGCTGCGGGCCCCGCCGCTGCTGCTGCGGGCGGCCGAGAAGTATCCGCGGACGCCGAAGTGCGCGCGGTGCCGCAACCACGGAGTGGTGTCGGCGCTGAAGGGCCACAAGCGGTACTGCCGCTGGAAGGACTGCATGTGCGCCAAGTGCACGCTGATCGCCGAGCGGCAGCGCGTCATGGCCGCCCAGGTGGCGCTGCGCCGGCAGCAGGCGCAGGAGGAGAACGAGGCCCGCGAGCTGCAGCTGCTCTACGGCACCGCCGAGGGCTTGGCCCTGGCCGCCGCCAACGGCATCATCCCTCCCCGGCCCGCCTACGAGGTCTTCGGCTCCGTCTGCGCCGGGGCCGGCGGCGAGGGAGGCGCCGGCGCCTCAGGTGAGGCCGCGCCGCGGGGGGACGGGGCCGCGGGCCGGGGGGCTGCGGGCCGGGCTCCGTCCCCCGGGCGGCCGCGCTGACGCGCTCTCTCCCTCCCTTCTCCCCCCGCGCCCCGCAGAGCCCAAGGTGCAGAAGTTCGAGCTGTTCCCCAAGACGCTGCTGCCCGGCCGCGCCGCAACCCCGCAGCAGGCGGGCGGGAAGCCGCCGTCCCCCGACGGGGAGTCCGCGCCCGGCACTTCTTCCCCGGACGGCCGCCACGGCTCGGGCTCGGAGAACGGCGACGGAGAGTCCTTCCTCAGCTCGCCCGTCTCCAAAGGGCCGAAGGAGGGCGAGGAGAGCCCGGGCTCCATCAGCCCGCTGGGCTCGGACTCGGGCTCGGAGGCAGACAAGGACGAGCGGGACCCGTCGCCCTCGGCCGGCGGCCGGCAGCGGACTCCCATCGACATCCTGACGCGCGTCTTCCCGGCGCACAGGCGCGGCGTTCTGGAGCTGGTGCTGCAGGGCTGCGGCGGGGACGTGGTGCAGGCCATCGAGCAGATCCTCAACAACCGCGGCCCAGAGAAGGGCCCCGAGGAGAGCTGGGCTCGGGACGGCGCTCTGCAGGGTCTCCCGCCCGCTCCCACTGCCCACCACCGCCCGCTGATCGCCGGCGCCATGGCCCCCGCCATCGGCGCGCTGGGCAGCCGCTCCGCCTTCTCCCCGCTGCAGCCCAACGCCACGCACTTCGGGGCCGAAGCCGGCGCCTATCCGCTGGGCGCGCCGCTGGGACTCAACCCGCTGCGCCTCGCCTACTCGGCGCACGGCCGCGGCCTCGCTTTCATGGCCCCGTACTCCACCGCCGGCCTCGTGCCCGCGCTCGGCTTCCGCCCGCCCGTGGACTACGCCTTCAGCGACCTCATGCGGGAGCGCTCCGCCGTGCACAAGGAGCAGGTGTACTCCGGAGGGCTCTACGGGCCCATGGTCAACAACAACCCCGAGAAGCAATAGCGCGGCGCGAGGTGTGCGCGGGAGCGTCGGGGCGTGGGTCCCGCTGCGTGCTTATGGCCATAGGCACGGATATCTGCGGTGTGGGCGCCTGCTCCCCCCGCGCGTACGTATATATATGTATACTAGCAAGTGTATAATGTTATAAAATGGAAATCTAAGTTATTAATGTAACTCGTAGGTGAACTCGGTATTAACGTTAAGCTAAGGGTTAGGCAGCGCGTCGTAACGCTTCCCGGCGTAGAGGCGAAATCTGTCTCCAGACCAAAATACGCCGCCGCACCACCCTCCATCCTGCCCCGGAGCCGTGCGCACACGGAGCGGTGGTGGCTGCCCGTAGAGGCCGGTGGGTGATTGCCTCCTCCATATGTGATCTCAAGGACATTGCTTTCTTGTTCCGCTGTAGCGATTCTTGCTGTTCTAACAGGTAACTCTGTGTTTCCATTTCATAGAAATAAATGTTATTTTCTATTAAAAAAATCAAAGGTATAAGTGGAAGTGCTTTGTCAGACGGTGAGGGTGTGCTTTGGGGAATGCATGTGGCGAGCGCAGTATTTAAAGGAATTTGACATTTATACAAATGCGTTTAATTACGTTTTTCATCGTTAAAGCAGAAAGCTGTCGGAAAATGTACAAATAAAAGCTCAACGTACAGGTGGGAGTGACTTCCTATCACCTGGCATTGTCAAAGGCGTTTGTTTCCAGTTCTGCTCTTATTCACACCCGCAGAAATAAAACCGGCAATGCACATTCAGTCGGGACGTTTCCCCGAATACCTGAACTATTTTGCCGATATTCTACTTTCATTTTTTTGTCATTTTCAGACAATCTGACATTGCCGAAGTGCCGTTACAACAGACGTGTGGATTTGCAGCACACCTCCGGCCCCCGGCTGTGCATGATTTGTTTTCTATTATTTATTAACAATATTTTATTTTTTTCTTGCAATAGCGTGCGGGTTGCTCTCCAGGACTCTCCTGCCCCACACGGCAGGGAGCGCCGGGCCCGTGACAACGATCCCTCCCGCAGGAGGAGTTCGGAGCCGGCGGAATTCAGGCTGTCAAAGCTCCTCAAGTCGATCGGTACGGAAGCCCCGTCCCGGCCGCGCTGTTGGCACTCTCCCTTCGCAAAAAGCTCCGCAATTACCGCTGCGCGATGACACGGAGGGGCGCAGGGGCGGCCCCGCTTATTGCGGAGAGCCCCGGGGTGATCGGGGGGGGGGGGCGATGGGAAGGAACCCGGCCGGCCCCGTGCGCTGGGCGCGGTGTTCGCGTTCCTCCGAGCAGCCAATAGCGCGGATCGCTCCTCGGTAAACACTGCTGACCCCGGTCCGTCTCGGAGCGGCCAAATCAATATCGAGAGGGAAACTTTGCGGAGTGTCGTGTTCCAAGGGCGGGGGAAACTTAATATCACTACAATAAAACGGTTTAATAAAGAAGGGCTTTAATAGTGAGCTAATTTGATTGAGTTTCCTAATTCCACTTTAATTGGAAAAGGAGTTGTCTGTTTGGCTATAAAGCACCGGGGTTAAGTTAGACTGGAAAGAAAGAAGGAAAGAAAGAAAGAAAGAAGGAAAGAAAGAAAGAAAAAAAAAGATGGACTTTGAGCATCCGAATAAACTTTGCTTTTTTTTTTTTTTTTTGTGTCGGTCGGCTGACTTAGTGTAGGATGAGTTTCCTTGCTCAGAGCCATGAACGGGCCGCAAAGAGCTACGTTCGAGCCCTGCTGGGGGGCTGGTGGTTTAACCCGGCTCTAAGAAAGGGCCTTGGCGGTGGCAGAGTGGGGCGTTACCAGAACTGCCGTGTCTTGGGCTCGGGTTCGTAGAGCCGGCAACTGGGGATCACAACCATTAATTCTTATACGGGGGGAGGAGGAGGAGGGGGTGAGTCCCTATGGGTGTCACTCCCTGTGGGCATCGCAAAAATCCCACAACCTTGAGTTTGGAGATCCGCATAAGGAAGCCTCTGGCACCCATCAACTACTCAGCGCTCTTTCAGAGTGAAATAAAATGCCGTCACTTGAATAAAAATCCGCGGAATCGCCTATCAATTATTTGTGAGCCGGCGGCTGCTCGTAAACTTCGCTGTTAATTAAATCTTAATCCGGCGGTCTCAGGGACGGAGGCGGCTGTACATACAGCGAGACACGTTCCGCAGTTACATGAACTGCTGCAGTGTTTAATATGAATCAGCCCTAATCCACAGCATAATAAAGATCAAATTAGACTAACCATTTAGTAGCGAAATGACATTCCTTCACCTAAAATGAACCGCTCGGTGCCCGTTCGCGGCAGGCCGCCGGCAGCAGCTCCGAGCCGCTGGGGCCGTTCCTGTCCCACCCTGCGCCAAAGCCGCGTCCCCACGCAGGGGTAAAGAGGGCCGGGGATCGCTTCCCTCCGGCTCTGTCCGGCACTCCGTCCGAGGCTCTGCGCAGCGCCCAGCTGGGCTGGGAGCGGCTCTCCCCGTCCCCTCACCCCGCTACCTCCGCGGGACGCGTCCCCTTCGTTTCCCCAAGCGGTGCGTCCCTGTCCCGGGCTGCTCCCGAGGTGGGAGCACGTAGCTCGGACCCGTGCCGCACACCGACTAGTCACGTTCCCCGGGAGAAGGGACACCTCTGCCTGTCCTTAAGTAGAGTGCACCACCCGTGCTGCCATAACATCCCCATAGCAACTGCAGCAATCATCCCCGTGCCAGAACAACGACGACCCGAAAGCATTTCCTATGTCTCCATGTGAACAGCAGGTGAGGACCCCGAGGAGGAGCAGCTCCGCAGCCCGAGGGCGGCCCCGGGGCTCCGTGCATCCCGGACGGCAGCGGCGCTGCTGGAGCCCGGCGGCCGTTCCGCGGCTCTCTGCCGCTTTTAGTGTCCATGAAGACACATGAAGGACCATTGCGATGTCCACCTCATTTCATCTAGGTTCCACCAGAAATGCCAGCTCTTTTTTTTTTTTTTTGCAAAAAAACATTATTTTCTCGTTACTGTTCTTTCCCAGCATCCTTCCTCCCCCCTCCTATGCACCTTTCTAATAGAGGAAGAACGAAAACTCACTGCTGGGTCTGAGTTAGAAGAAAAGAGACACAAAACTCAAAATAAATTTATACATTGAACGAGCTTCTCATTCAGGGAAAAAAAAAAAAAAAAAAAAGAGAGAGAGAAAAAAAGAAAAAATGAATGCTGGCAGTCGTTTTCATCTAAAAGCTGTCCCATCAACCAGCTCCCTGCATTTCTGCGTAAGTAGGAAAGCCAAACTGAAGGAACTCTCTTGGCCTGAGGGCCAAACGTGCTGCCGGGCACTGAACTGAAGGCACAGCTCGGCGCTGCATGGCTCAGCACTGCATATCAGGGCACTGCCCTGCATGGCACAATTCGGCTCGGCTCGGCACGGCACTACATGGGCACTGCGTGGCACTGCACTGCACGGCTCTGTATGGTACTGCGTGACACCGCATGGCACGGCACGGCTCGGCGCTACGTTGGCACTGCATGGCTCTGCATGGTACCGCATGGCTCGGCGCGGCACACGACGCTTACAGGCAGGAGCAGCCCGTACCGACAACCGCGGCCGATCCCGCCGCGGCTCTGCCCGCTCCTCGAAGCTTCGGGATTTGTTGGGAATTACTGAGGGCGATGTCAGTGCTGGGACCAGGCCGGGATCAGTGCGGGGCGGGGAAGAGTGCAGGTCCGCCCCAGGGAAGGTGCGAGGGGTTTAGCGGGGGGAGGTGGAGATGCGTGGGGGAGTTGCTGTGCTGGTGGAAGGAGGAGAAAGGTAGAAAGTAGAAAGTAGCCAAAGGCCTTGCTTTGCACAACTCCTGTGCTGAGCAGTAACCGTGAGGCGAGTCCGAGAGCAGAATGGCAGCTCAGCGCCGGCAGGGAGTTGGGTTTATAAGAGCTAAGGGAGAGCTCAGTGCAGCGGGTGGGGGTGGAGGGGCTGGGAAAGGCAAGGGTGAGGCTGCCAGAAAGAGCCCTGCCTGGAGGAGCCTTCAGAATTTGACTGCACGCAGTGCTAAGGGAGAGGAGGAAGACGCTCTGTGCAGTATTTTCTTTTTCAAGGAAATTTAGGAGTTCTTAATTTCAGTTATAATGGCAGATCGGGAGATTCAGCTACATGCGTGCTCACAGGGCAGGCTGAGCAAGAGGTTAGCAGTGTAATGGTGATGGGTGTTTTTACAGTGACTCACAGAGAGCTCATGTGGAAGCAAGTAAATGGGAGGGATGGAAATGCTTAGAGACAGGAAGGCATTACTAACAGCCCCAACCACAGTGGGTTCTCTGCCGAGCATTTCTAACCATGGCAAAATTGGAGGCTTGCTCCGTCTTAATGTGATAGAGAGCTCCTGTTTGTCAGCAAGTCAGTTTGGAGGTGTTTTTCCTGTCTTATGTTCCCTCCTTTCTTTCATAACTGTTGTTTTGGACTTTGTCAATGTACTGTAAAGATAGTAAGAATTATGTTAAGGGTTCTCTATGGTGATTATTATTATTTCTCAATACAAGAATGGATGAGAAATGACTGGGGAAGATACATCTTGACTAGTTGCAGAAAATGATGTAGAAATTCCCAGAAAACTGTCACCTAGACTCTCACTGTCCCTCGATAGCTGCAAATCTGCTATGTGTGTCTTTAGAAAGTAGCTGACTGTTGAAGTTGGCATATGTGATGGGTAGGATCTGCGCAGATGTGTGTGGGGTTGTGACAGCAGGGCAGATGCTTGGAGGGAAGAAGGAAATGGAAATAAACCAGCAACAGAGTAAATCTTTTGGTGAGGTCTGACGGGCAGATGGAAAGCATGAATTACAAAGGCTTTTAAAAAGATCTGTTTGGGGTTTATGTTTACAGAGAGATTTAACAAGACTGGCTGGCCTTAAAATGCAGAGGTCTACTAAAATCAGTTGTTTGGAAGTGCAGTGGGTTGCTCACTCTGACCCAGAATATAGAAGAGGTTCACAGAGATTCAACAAGGCATGAGCAAGGCTGGTGAGGCAGCACCCCTGTAAACCATTTGGCAGACTCTGAAAAGGGCTTAGAGGTCAGCGGGTTGTGGAGTCAGGGAAGGGAGGAGGCTGTGACCCCTACTGAAGGGAGCTGCACCTCGGGACCATGAGCTGCCAACCAAGAGCATCTAGGGCAGCAGGAGAAGAAGGCGCTGTCAGAACAAGCTTGGATTTGCGCAGCAGGGGCTGACTTGCTGATGAAATGGCTTTATGGGGAACAAAGGTGTAAAAATGTTACCTTGCTTTCTTGTAAGTGGGATATAGGATATTGATTTCTTCTTATGGCTGGGGAAGTCCATGGTTTTCTTGGGGAGAACCGATGGATTTCCCCAGTTTTCTAAATCTCCCTCTTGAAAGGTTAGCCACAGCTATTTACAGCCAAATGAAAGGGGCTAATGCTAGAGATTATAATTTAAAGAGCTTTTGCTTTGCAAGGGAAGACTTGGATATCTCACACTGGTTATGAGAATTTAATTAAAGACCTGTTCAATAGGAGTAAATGGCAGGTGCTCATGCACACAGAAGATGGAATAAAACTGCAGTGCTCAGTTTAGTGCACGAGAATGAAGCTGCAAGATATGTCTGTCCCTTTCATGCCTAGAGGGATGAATTATAGTTAATTTTGCTCATGATTCCTTACTCCTTCATAGAAAAGATAATCCTAACACAGCGGGACCAAGAGTAAGATTTAAAATACTCTAGTACATCTGGCAGGCAAACCTGGGACAGCCCTTCTACTCCCTCTCTAAAATCCACGGCCTTCTTCATGAAAGCTTTGCCTTAACCAGTGCAGCTCAGAGTTAACAAGGTCTCTTTACAAGTTATATCTCCTTGTGCAATGGGTGAAAAGGATCTCAAAACTGCAGCAGATTATCTTTCTGTCGTCCCCCCCCCAGATTCACTGGAACATACTTTTGAGAATGAAGGAGAGAAATACAAGGCTTGCTGGATTTGGGAATTCATTCATTGTAAAGATTCCAAGTGTCATCTCTTGTGCACCAGAGTAGCAGGTTAACTATAAATTACTGAGATGGTATTGAAGCATCCACATCTTTGGCAGACTCTGGAGAAGCTGGTGAAGGCGTTATGCTGTGCTTCACCATTCTGAGTTGTTTCTCAAGTTTTACATTAAAATGTCTAAGGATTCTGAACTGTCCCAGTGGGAAATTATCCATTTAAGTTTATTAATATCTAGTCTTGGGACAGCGCCCAGCTGTTTTTTTAGTGCCTGGTGCTCTGGTCACTGAAAGAAAAGCTTGTTTTATCTCAATGTGGGGGGACATGTATATCTTTGATTTACAATGAGCTCAAATCCTGTGCAACGTGTGTTCACCAGCATGTTTGAAGAGCAGGGTTGTTTCTAACAGTGGAACAGAGCCGGCAGAATGAGGTACTCAGCTATCAAATACGAGGTGGTTCTGTTTAGCTGCAAGTCTGTGGTGATGAGGGCAATGAGCAATACTCACGTGTACTAAAACCATGGCTGACCTGTAATCCTTATTCCCATGTTGTTCTATGAGTATTACTCTTCAATGAGTTAGTTGTGGTTAGGTGGGCTGAATTGAGCGAGATCAAATGATACGCCATAAACTGTAAAAAGCTAAGACTGGTGTGGTGGAGTCACTGGTAAAGCCTCTATTTCTCTTGGGTGCCTCAGCAGGGTAGATGCTGCATCTGATGGACGTGCAAGATACCAGGCAGAGGCTCTCTCATTAAGGAACTGCCTGCTGGAACTCCCTCTAGCCATCTGGCATCCAAAATGCAACAGAGAAAGGGATCCTGTTGGTGATTTCAGTAAATATTTTGCACAGAGTCATCTTTGTTGACTGTGTCTATTGCTTTGCAGATGTTTATGGCATCATGAATCTTTTTCCAGCCTTAACTGAAACTCACGCTTTACCAATACAAGAATTAACTTCATCATAGCAAAAATTGCTTTTTATCTCAAAGAGGACAATTTTTTAGATAGATCCTCAGATCATTTTGTCTCAAATATTTTATTTTTGCTTTCCAACTACTATTTTTGTTAAATTTCATTAAAAAATATTTGAACAGATGAAAACTTTCGATGTTATTTCTTTGGTTTCTGAGCGTTGTTTTTTTTTTTTTTTTAAATTAATAATAATATGTTGTGGTTATTTATATTAAATCTTTGGAAGACCTTGTGAGCAATAAAAACAATTACAATATTATATTAGCGCAATACCCGGATTGGCAATGATTAGGTTTTATTTTGATGCAAATGGCTGTGATTTAGTTTCTTTTCCTTCAGTTTAATTTTTGGTGCAGGTGGGGGTCTCACATGTTATGTTTACAGATTCTGGACTCACCTTTGTTTCTTCAAAAAAACCAAGCACTGAATATTGCCTTGAAGCAGGATGCAAAGCACAGAAGTGCTTCCTGTGGTAGCACTGTGCTGCTGGTGCTCAATGGGTGCGGGCTCCTATCTGCTCAGAGATTAATTAAATGAAGTGATTCTTGAAATAGACAGGACTGACATTTCATCTGAGTTTGGTACATTTAAAGTAAATCATGTTTATTTCTCATACCGAGTCCTTAGAAAGGTACAATTATCCCTTCTCTTTACAGGTCGGTTTGTTTAACTTTCTCTGGCTTATTCTCGTGGAATAAGAATGAGGTATTGCTGTTGCAGAGGAGCATTGGGACCTTGTAAATGAAGGAAGCTGTGAGGTTTGTAGTGAAAACTGCACGAGTCTCAGAAGAGTTGGTTTGTGTACTAAATTCTGCTGCTTATTTATCAACACTTCATGACCTTGAGCTACTCAAAACAATTTCTATTAAAAATAAATGTCAATTTTCATTTTTAACATGAGATGGATAGGGCTTGAATTGCAGACTTCTGTGTTACTTGAGTATTTATTTTTTAATGAGGGTCCTAATTAATCGTGCAATCTCTATTACAGGAAAGCTCTCCTGGACTCTGTCTTCATTCATTAAAATGTGTCAAATTCCTCAGAGTTTAGAGCAGAGCTCTAACAACGGCAAAAGAGACCCTATGTCCTGACTATATACTAACATGTGCCAAAGAATAAGCTTGTTAATAAGTACTTGTTCAGTGAGAAAGTATAGCAACAAGGGGTTACATATTTCCTCACTTCCCACTACGTGAGCAGAGCCCCGACTTGGTTCAGGAAGCTATACTGTTGTGAGACTTGGAGAAGTAAAATACGTTCTGCTTTATAATAAGGAATTCCAGCTCTGTCTAATTAACACTTCTTAGTGTTAATTGTAACCCTTTGTTCCACATTTTTCAGGGACAATATTTCCCAAGTACCGCTGATGAAATGTCAGGCAGGGGTAATAATTTTGTTTTTCTTGCTATTATAACATTGTGCCGTAGATATAGTTATATACAGAGATATGTGCCAATCAACCAACAGAGCAAATAAGATGAAGAAGAGCAAACCTTCTCCTTAGAGAGCTCCTTAGGCAGGCAATGATTTATGAGTTCTTCACCTAGAGAACTTGCATTGAAAATGGCTATTGCTACTGGCATTACCTTACTGAGGTTAAAAAGGATGCATAATTGTAGGTGGCTTGTTTTATTAAGTCAGTAGACTTAACAGGATGGAATATGGAGTGGAGAACAAAAATAAGAAAACTTTTTTTTTTTAAACAATCCTACAGGCTTCTAACATTAATGCTACAGAAACACCATTTTGCAGGAAGGCATTTGATGAACAATAAAGTCATTCATGTTGATAGAAGCTGGGGAAATCCTGTTGGCTCTCCAACAAACCTACCTGTTTTGATTCTGAGGTCTGAAGGAATGAGAAAGTACTCAAAGGAAGTGGGAACATGAGACCTACTGTTAAAACATCGTTCCAGTGCTGGCAACGCTGTACAGCTCTTTAAAAGACAAGAAAATAAGGATATGGGGCCATGGCTTAAGAAGGCCTTTTTCTTATGGAATAAGATAAAGGTGGAATTTAGTCTGCTGAGAATGTAGGAAAATCACTGTCTCATCCAAACAATTCTGTGTGCAATAGCCGAGCAGACAAATACTGCTGTGATGACTCAGTGTTTTATAAGAGGATGACAGAGGAAAACCCCACTAAGGAGAAAAACAAAAGCAGCGATGAACAACCCCTGTGATGAAGCATGGAAAAAAAACATAGTGGGGATCAATGCCAACTGTAAGATGCCAACATGGCGTCCAACAGTTTTAGTTGCATCCTGCACAATTAACAAGCATTTCAGCTTTTATAATTTTATAAAATTATCATCCCTCTACAACCTTGCTGCAGCCAAAGCCAGCATTTTGCTGCTGTGTGAGGGAAGGAGCAGCAGCTGCCTGACTCTGCTTTGGGCGGGGAGACCCCCCTCAGTGCCGCCCTGGTGATTGCACCTGCTGGGTGCACCTGTTGATGAGGGCAGCTGTGGGTGTCCCAGCAATGCTACACTGCCTATTTCTCCACCCAGTGATTCAGCCCCAGCTCCTAAAGCTGCCTCTGCACCCCCTGCCCAAGCTCTTGGTAGCTCTTGATGGCTGTGGCTGAGGTAGATGGTTGGTTTGGCTTCCTGCCATTTCCTAATTGCAACAAAATGGCGGCAGGGCGCCCTGTGCTTCATCTACCTCAGCAGCTCCTGCCCCAGAGAGGAGCTTCCACCTGGGAAGTATTCTCCAGCCTTTGCAATCTGGAAGACCCAATTCTTCATTTTGTGAGTATTTGATTTATTTTTATGTGTATATCTTGAGTTCTATCTTCTATTAAGCAACTTTTGTTAAGCACGGGTGTGATTTTCTTTTTCTCAGTGTTGTAGAAGCACGCTGCAACTCATCAAACACAGAGGGGTGGTGGAAACAAGATAAGGCAGTCTTTTTATTTGAGATTTTGTGTTACTTCTGGCTTAAAAATATTTTAAAGCATCAGCAGACACACCTGCTGTATCTGAGATGAGACAGATCTGGTAGGTGGCACTGACTTTTGCCATGTGAAATTACATTACTGTTTTCTGTTTTCATTGTCGTTCTCTTCTGAGAAAAGTGTTGAAATCAGCGTGGGATATTACCTGTGTCTTTTTGCAGTGCATTTCTGACTTTGTCAGCAAGCAGCAGGTTGCACAGAGCCTTGCAGCCAGGCGCAAACAGCCCTGGCTGGGCTCAGTGGCACCCAGGGGTCCAGCAAATGTGTTCTCAAGAGATCAGTAAGAAAGTGGTGTTTTGTGAAGGCTGTGTTGTGTATGTTGGGAATATAATGACAGGGAGATGATTCTGCACATCTACTTTGTCTACAGTCAGACTACTGTGTCCAGTTAAAAAAGGACAGGGATCTCCTAGAGAGAGTCCAGCAGAGGGTCACAGAGATGATAAGGGGACTGAAGCATCATCTTATGAGGAAAGGCTGTGTGACCTGGGTCTGTTCAGCCTGGAGAAAAGAGTACTGAGAAGGGATCTGACAAATGTTTATAAATGTCTAAAGAGAGGTGGGGGGCACATGGATGAGGCCAGTTTCTTCTCAGTGGTGCGTGGCAATAGGACAAGAAGTAATGGCCTAAAACTTGAACATACTAACATGTGGAGGATCATTTTTACGGTAAGGGTGACGGAGTATTGGAACAGGCTGCCCAGAGAGGTGGTGGAGTCTCCTTCTGTGGAGATATTCAAGACCCATCTGTGTGACCTATTGTAGGGCACCTGCTTTAGCAGGTGTGTTGGGCTTGATGATCTCTTGAGGTCCCTTTCAACCCCTGTAATTCTGTAATACATATGAGAAATTGGAATGTGACGTTAAGATCAAAATCTATACCTGAACCAGCTCTATGTAATCTATACTTCAAAGGTAAGATAGAAAGTAAGGTAGTGGACCTGATAGCCAATTTTAAACTTGAAATACCAAAGGCAATGTGTTAGACATGAGCTTGTAAATTCCTAACAAATCTCTCTTTTTTCACTTGGTCTAAGTGACTTTCATACTGACTTCTTTCCTGTGTCTTTGAAGATTTCACAGTCTAGACAATGCAGGAGTGCTTCTTCTGTATGTCTTCAGGAATTCACCAAAACTCAGTGATAGTAAGTTAGATTTTTTTTTTTTTGTGTGTGTAAACATTGATGAGGAAAAGCAGGTTGGGTGCTAACCCTGTGATTATGATTATGTTGCTTCTTCATGTACACAGAAAGAACAATGTTTTAGTTATCAGTGCAGTAGAACTGCTAGTGAAGAGCAAAGTGATGTATAGTCAAGAAAAACACAACTGAGAAAAAGGAAAGGCTTTATTTTTTTATTTTTTTTTTTTCCTTCAAAGATCTCTTGGGATTTCATGTTATTTTACTGATAGTGAAAACTAAGAATCAAACAAAAAAGTCACTAGTCTCATTTTTCTTGCATCCTTCATGTAGTTCTTTCTTGATGACTAAGCAGATTTATCTGAATATAACCCAATGGGCTCCTTACCCTTCCAGAAATGCACCACAGAATATAAACAAGGAATTGCAGAAGGGATGTGCAATATGCATATTGAATTTCATCTTATTAACTGGAGCTCTGTCAAAATGAAATCTGATGTATTTAAGAGGAATAATTTCTTACAAAGGAAAAGAGAACTATTTTGGCAGATCTCTTAATATATGTCTCAGGGTTATCTACTAATAACTAGAAAAAAGCACTTGGGCCATAAGAGTATAAAATGAAGTTACAAGCATATCTGGTTTCTATTAGTGATCTATCTTGGGGTAAGTAAAAATTAAGTCATCTTAAGATGTACCTTTTTTTTTTTTCCTCCTGTCTTTTATTACATCTCTGTTTAAAAATTCATTTTCTATATTACTTATAAATATTTTTATTTATTTCTTTATGTATTTCAGAAGTAGGAAACTGCATTCCTAGAAAAATATTAAGGAAGAAGGGGAAAAAAATAAAGATTTCCTTCAGATATGTCACAGTTCTATAGGAAGGCAATCCAAAACCTCAGACCTTTTTGGGGAGTCTGGATATTAGTTTAGATCTTCCTTAATTTTTTTTTTTTTTTTTTAACATTATAGTTGCTATCCAGTGCTATCTTTTTTTTTTTTTTAAATACCATTGCTGTGAAAGGCCTCTAGCCATAAAGCTACACGTCAAGTTTTGCACTGAAAGTTTTTAATGAACAGCTCGTAATCTAGCTAAAATAAGGCATTTCTTCTTTGTCCTTCTGCAGCAATACTGTTTTCTCCTCCATGTGCTTTGTACTTTAATTGGCGTGTCTGTCTTTAACAGAATCTCTTCATCAACTCTTGTTCTGCCTCCTAAAACTTCAGCCCTCCTCTCCAGGTTAGGTAGCAGATTCCTGGGATTGCACGTG
Organism: Centrocercus urophasianus; assembly: GCF_019232065.1. Taxonomy (NCBI): domain Eukaryota; kingdom Metazoa; phylum Chordata; class Aves; order Galliformes; family Phasianidae; genus Centrocercus; species Centrocercus urophasianus. Next base: position 23,130,197 of record NW_024884733.1, on the reverse strand, counting down.
ATACAGTTTTCAAAGTGTCTTCTACCTAATTGCCATTACAATCCTTTTGAAAATCTCACCAGGCACTGTGTGTCTTCAGCCTGTTTTTTCCTTGCTGAGATTTAGTCACAGAGCAGTGGAGTAGGATGCTTGAAAGGGCTCAGGAAGCTGCCTCTGTCCTGAGAAAGGCTAAAAGAGTGATTAGGAGAATGCAGGAGATCAGTTTGTAGTACTGGTAGTTTACCCTAATCCTCTTTGTTTTAACAATCACGGCTAAAACCTTAAAGGTGCCATCCGTGCATGCTGAGCTCTTGTTCAAATGTCCATAGTGGAAGTGCAGAGGTTAAGAGGTGCCTCTCTTACAAGTAGATTCAGATGGTGGTGCTGTGGTTTGGGCATCTGGCCGAAACTCAGAAGGCTTTGGTTAAACTTCCTGCTCTGTCAAACAGTTCCCATGTGCACGAGAGAGGGGTCACCAGGGGGCTGGAGTGAATTCCTGCATCCTCAGCCCAAATTGTCACATACAGTAACTAGCTGGAGTTTGAAGGACAGAAACAAGACAAATTACTGCACCTGTGAGTACTGGTCAAGGTGACTTGCTGAATATCTTCTAAAAGAATTTCTGTAAAATCTGACTCTTGAAGTCCTGGTAGTCCACGAGAATCTGTTTTCAAGTAAACTTTTAACCATCTGGTTGAGGAAGAAAACGTGAAGTCACCAACCACAAAGGCTTGACAAAATTGAGGGAATGGCATTGCTTTAAACGTCACGTTCTTCCTGGAAGTCTAAGACCAGATCTGACCTGTTGTTAAGGAATCCAGGCTGGAAGCACCAGAAGTCAGGCTTTTGCCAGCTATCAGAAACTGACAGCAGGTAGTGTTTCACACTGACTTCCAGGATCCTTAGTCTTAAATTTAAATTATTTATGTGGTTAATAAATAATAAATGTAATAATAATGATTAAGGCAGATGACTCCCTCTCCAGTTAAAATGGTCACAGGCAACTCAAAAATGTGTATGGTGCATATGCGCTGCTCTGCCCTTCTGAAGTTTGCGTGCATTGATTCCCTGACAATCCTGTTTAATGCTGTGGATATTTCACTTTTTTCTTAAAAGGTGCTTCACCATTTCTTGCCACACACCTGGCTGCAATAGCATGCTTGGTTCAGAGGAAAACAGCTTATCAGTGTACAGCATTTTGCTCTTCTGTGCAGTGAGGATCCAGAAGCCACAGTTTTCCTCCCTAAGAACTATAGACGCTGATGTGCCATTCCAAGCTGGCTTATGCACATTGCCTGCCCTGTGATAGATTTCTGGGACAGGCACAGTGTCCTAGGATGTTCTCCTTTCCCCTCTGAGTTGTCAGCCCCACTGTCTGTCCTGGTGGGAGTTGGCACAGCTCAGCAGGAGTGTGCAGAGAAGGGTAGTGCTGGCTTTGGGCAGGGTCCCTGCAGGGCTCTTCAAGAAGAGAGAAAATACTCCATCTCTTACCTCACCCTTCCTTCCCATCTCTGCCTTTCTGCTCACTTCCTCAATGAGGCTTTGTAAAGTCTACAGAGCACTTTTTTTGTTTTTCTTTTTCCACACACTATTCCTCTTACCATTCCATCTGGTGTTTATTTTGCTGCGCTGCCTCTTGATTGCCCCATTTGAATATTGTAGGAGCCTTTCCCTGGCTGTTTTGACAAGCAGATGCTGTGTAGCAAAGGCTATGTAGAGCTGCATGCTCTAAGCTACATTAACTTTCACTGTTACACGACAGCTGAGATGTACTGGTCTTGTGGATAATGATATTTACTCAGAGATCCCAGACTGTCCTGGGATGTTGCTCTGTTGTAAAATACTATCCACATATTTGGTAGTAGGGAGGAGATCCTGTGTGCTATCTTCTTCTGATGACCTGGGCTCACCCTGCACCTTTGCATTTCCAAGCTTCTTCAAGTCCCACTGGCTGTGGGAGGCATAAATAGTCACTGAGTTGGTCGCTCCTGACTTAATTGTGCAAGTGGGATCAAGCCCTGTGCTTGTGTTTGCTGTTACAGCATATTTATCAGTTGTGTTCTTAAAGTTTGGATTTTACTTTTGTCTACTCAGCAGAACTCCCACTGTTCTGTAAGGATCCGGTGCAATAGCTGTGCTGGAGCCTTAGAAAGTTTGCTGCTGTGGCACCAACTGCAGATCCCATTTGTTAAAAGGACTCTTTTGAGCAGAGTCTTGATTCTGCTGCCACTGTGTGGTCAAAACTGGGCTGCTGCTTCAGGTATTGCTGTTTTCCACCAGGATTTGCGTGGAGCCACCAGTTATGATCCAATGTGTGATTCTCCTCCACAACACTGAAGATGGAGAGTAAATGCACTGACTTAACAGACTCTTTATACGTGTTACTGGAGCATCCAGATGCACTTACAGAAATAAGAGGCTGTTGTGCTGAGTAGGTATTAGGCCAGGAAAAACTGACCCTTCCTCAGCTCATAATTTGATACTATGACCACATGTAACAAACATACAAAATGGACACAGCAAGGAAAAACCTCACAGACGTGTGCTTGAAATCAGGGCCTTGATGAACAGCTGTTCTTGACTGAGCTGTTTGAAATATATAAGCAAAAAGAAAGGGATGTCATTAATGCCACAGCTTCATCCCGCCCCCTAGAAAAATGCTGGCTTCTCCTGTGTTTGTAGGGTTGAAATGTGGTAGAACTTTCATAGCCTTGCATGTTTTTGAGGTTTCAACAAAGCATGCAGCAGAACCTGTCGTACCGAGCAGTAAATGACGGTAAGAAATAATCAAATACAGGTGTATGTAACAAGAAAAAAAAAAAAAAAGGCTTATTAGTTTTGCTTCAGAAAATAATATAGTAATAACTTTGTTTTGCCAGGTTAGTAATATCCAGGAGGTTTCTCAGTCATTAATTCACTTGAGTGAATTAGAAATGTTTTATTGTAGTAATAAACAGCAATATGTCTTCAGGGTCTTTCAAAGCAAGTAAAATAGAAAATGTAAATTACTCTGTGGTTTTGTTCTGCATTCTTTGTTCATTCAGGATTTTCATTGGCTTCAAGGAATGCAGGAGCAAGCCCCAAATATTTGTAAGGAAATCAGGTTGAAAAAATGTGCCTTGAGCCCAAAGATTAAAAAGAATAAAATGTCAGCTCTAGAAATTGACAGAGGGAGACAATTCCAGCTGCTAAGGGAAAATGTCATGCAGTACTTTTATTAACACAATGTGAGAGGCAATTTAAATAAATCAGAGGACTATATCTGCAGTTTTAAAAAGTCCTTCTTCAATTCAGATGAAAACAAATACACCACAAATGTGAAACTGGTTTGCAGTCATCCAATAACCTCAGGTCCAATCTTGGCTTTGTACTTACCGTGTTCTCTCCAGTTTCCCATTTTGTGTTGTGGAATCCACAGTGCTTTTGGGAAGGGACAGTTTTTGCAGGGCTATGCAATATCTCAGCTAACAGAGACTTGGCTGGAGTGGGATTTCTGCCCATCACTGGGACACCATTGGCTGTTCCTGGCTCTCTGTCCCCAACATCTTGCCATAACCCATTCCATTCTGGTGCTGACCTGTTTACTTTTTCCTCTGCATTTGCTCTGAGGTAAAGTGTGAATTACTTTGTGTGAATTACTTTGCATTTGCAGCATAATGGCATCCCAGCACGAATGGGTAAGTTTGATTTTTTTTTTTTTTTTTTTTTTTTTTTTTTAAACTGGCTTATTATTTGATTATTTTTATTATAAAATAAATAGAAGCTAGCACCAAAGCCTCCAGCCTTATGTGCAGGCGTGATGTTGGTTGGCAGCTTTGCAGTCAGGGAAGGCACTTAGAAGGACTCTCTCTTCTATGAAGCTGCACATACCAAGTTCTTCTGAATTTCTGTGATCTATGAGCTTCGGCTGCAGCTTGTTGTTTAGACAGAGTAGTGATAGCAGTGAGGGTGACCAGCACACAACATTCGCATGTGGGATGGTTGCATAAAACACATTTCTCTTGGTAACAGGGTTAAAAATAGAAGCCCTTTGCAGTGCCAAGCTTGTCTCTTGTAAATACAGAGGCTTTTTGCCCATTCAAGGGTGCATTGAGCTACCCACCCTTCTTCTGTGCCAACGTGTTTGTCACCTTGATTATACTTTCACTGTGTGAAATGCTTTTATTAAGCATGAGATGAGGGATACAGATGGGTGAGTGAACATAAAGGTGAGTTTATAATGTGACCACTTTAAAAGTACTTTTTTTTTTTTTCTTGTTGTTTAAGGAAAGCCTTGGTCACATCTTATGTAATATTTACAATTTCCTGGGTGTTTACAGTAAGGAACAGCGTTGTGGTGTTGCCCGGTGAAGATGCAGGCTACAGTATGCTGCAATCAAGGCGTTTTTATGTATACAACAACAAGATAATTATTGCAGCAGCATTGTGTTAATTCATAGATGATAGTACAGAGTAGAGGATCTGGGGATTTGCTTTTCTAACTCGAAGGA